>NC_092235.1:64617583-64682583 GCF_036320965.1 Panulirus ornatus
ATTGGTCCATTTTGTAGTAGTAGTAGTAGTAGTAGTAGTTCTACTATGGCTACATTCAAATTCCTCAACTAACCCAAGAAAAGTTCAAAATCGATCTGAGTTCGTCTTGGGAAAATTATAAGGACACGCAGATTTGAAGTCGGGGAAAAGGAGACTAGATTTGGATACGGGTTTACGTTTTCCAATTCCCCACATCCATACACCTTCCAGAGATTTAAGATATTGCAGGTCTTGGAGCGTGTGGGAGCGCCACTTCTGCAAATACTCGATACCAGATCTAAATTGTCTTTGGCAAGGGGAGCCCATACCTATTTACGTAGAAATGTCCAAGGGCATCTCTGGTAAAGGAAGGGGCGCTCTCAGGATGGAAAACATCCTGAAGCAGAGCAGCGGGTGAGGACGCGCACTCATAATAACCCAGACACGAAATAGAACATATCTTGCTTCATATTGTCACCGAAAACGGAATGAATGCTTCCAATACTGTAAGTAATAACTGCAGAATTATGGCATTCAGTATATATATATATATATATATATATATATATATATATATATATATATATATATATATATGTGTGTGTGTGTGTGTGTGTGTGTGTGTAATCGAATTCTTTTGTTTCATATTGATGTATTTTGCGATGGTACATCTATGGTCCTTTGTTCTCTTTAGATTAGAAAAATCCCACTGTTACTGCAGTCATTAGAACACGCGTAATTTACGTAGTGAGAGCAATAGTTTATCCTATAACGACGTGTGGCCACTCGGAAAATAGGATGTGTGTTGTGTGCACAAAAATAGCCGAGGGCAACAGTGGGACGAGCTCTGATCAGAATCTATCTATGGTTAGTCAAAGCTGCGTTGACGACAGAAAAAGCCTTGATAAAGGTGATCTTTATCTCCAGACGAAGAAGGACGAAGGACGGAGTGATCTCTTATCATATTTGTCCTACAAGATTGTCGGACAATACGTTATCTTACTTCCGCAAGAGATCTTGGAACATCGGGGAAGGTCAAAATGTATACCTTTGTGAAAACGTGTGTGTTTTTTTTTGTTTGGGGGGGGGGGTAAATTCCATTTTCTGTGTCCGACTCCAGTGCATAACCCATGCCGAAGACCATTTAGCTTCATGTATACACCAAAATTATATATGCTTGCTTCACCAAGATGTTTCGAAGGTGGTGTTCGACTGCCTGAACCAGAGCATTAGTGAGGAATCAGAAGGTGGCTATGTCTACTGTCGCTGTGAGTGACTAAACCCCGATGCTCGATCTCTTTCTGAAGCATCGAAACATTGCCACCCCTCCTGCTCACATCCAGGCATGATGGGTTATTGCTTTCGATCTCTTTGTGTGACTGAGTATATATATATATATATATATATATATATATCATGAACCAAACACATTTATCTCGCCATGGACAACCTAAATATCAATATAGTGTCCTAAGCCATCGGTAACGCGATCGAAGACAAGAAGCAAAACTAAATTACGGTATTGCGAGCATCTGAGCCGTCACGGTTCAGGCGAGAAAACGGGACCTGACCTTGGGGGGGGAAATCTAATTTCCTGGCGTTGTGAATCCATACACGAAGCCCAGATCGTAATATCAGGAAATACTGGCTTGGCTCTCACGAGCAGCATGGTAATGCCTGCGCAGCCCGCATGAATTTCCTCACCGAAACATTAGAAATGGTGCTGTTGCGGCGACGATAAATTTGGCGAATCTTCCACATGCATTAGAGATATTTATAGTGGGAGAATATAGCATTATAGTTTTTTTTTTTTTTTGCTTCCTTTCGTATGATTACGTTCACAAGAAAACTCAAAGCGCATATGTGAGTACTTTTAGGCGTTTACATAGATTTAAATACACACACACACACACACATGCACACACACACACACACACACACACACACACATACACACACACACACACACACACACACACACACACACAAGAGATGGGACCACGCTGAAGTGCACTTCTCGTACAGTACAAGTAGGTAATTACAAATAGGAAATCTATAAGTAAGATGCAAATACAACACCATAGTATCACCTCGTAGACAGGAGACCAGAGAATAAACATCTCTTCCATGATTCTCTGAGAGACTTGGATGGTTTTTGAGACGTTTATCCTTTGTCTCAGCGGTTTTTCACGTCACGTCACACGTACCAAGACTTAAAGTATTCCTTCCCTGATCATACGACTCTCAGCATCAAGCTTTGCTTCTTTACTGTGGCGAATAATGATAATCATTGACTTTACCACAGAGCGTCTTAGTGTCTGTGCCATAATAAATTTAAACTCGAGCTTTGGCACTGCTTTCATCTTAATTATACATTATATCGCGATCATTAGCTCAATTATCATTGATAATTAGGGTAATCCCCCTCCTCTCCTGTGGAACGGGAACCAAGCTGCGGTGATAATCTTCTCAATAATCCTGACTATAGCTGGGCAATATCAACAAAGACTGGATTAAATTGGATTTCTGAATACTGGCATTCTGCTCTGGGCATGGCTCCGAGAGGCATTGTACCAGGGGAGGCATTGTACCTGGGGAGGCATTGTACCTTGGTGGCATTGTACCAGGGGGAAGCACTGTACCAGGGGGAAGCATAGAACCAGTGGATGCATTGTACCAAGGGGATGCATTGTACCAGGGGAAGGGATAGTACTAGGAGGTTTTGTACCAAAGGGAAGTATTGTACTAAGGGGAGCTATTGTACTAGGGGAGGCATTGCACCAGATCAAAACACTTCTCTAGATACAGACATTTTCCCGGGGCGTACAGTGAACCATGGGAGATACTGTGGTAAAGAAACACTTTGTACTAAATACAAATTTCATGGAAAAAAAATTACATCTTCTGCCCTGGTCCTCTCCTGCCCAGATCCTCTCCTGCCCAGATCCTCTCCTACCCAGATCCTCTCCTACCCAGGTCCTCTCCTACCCAGATCCTCTCCTACCCAGATCCTCTCCTACCCAGGTCCTCTCCTACCCAGATCCTCTCCTACCCAGGTCCTCTCCTACCCAGATCCTCTCCTACCCAGATCCTCTCCTACCCAGATCCTCTCCTACCCAGGTCCTCTCCTACCCAGATCCTCTCCTGCCAAGATCCTCTCCTGCCCAGATCCTCTCCTGCCCAGATCCTCTCCTACCCAGATCCTCTCCTACCCAGATCCTCTCCTACCCAGATCCTCTCTACCCAGATCCTCTCCTACCCAGATCCTCTCCTATCCAGATCCTCTCCTGCCCAGGTCCTCTCCTACCCAGGTCGTTCCCTGCCCAAGTCCTCTCCTACCCATGAACATTACACTTGATGCAAACTTTAAGGGTGAAGAGACGTTACGAGATGGCATTATACAAGGGAAGGAGAGGGTATAGTAGGAGGAAAGACATTCGACTCTTGGTAATATCTTCAACCATATCATCCTAGAGGCGAGAAGTTGCCATAGAGATGGCAACTGGCGACTATTTAGAAAGTTAGTTACGTTTGTGTATAGGGTTCTGGGTAACCCCCCCCCCCTCCCCCTGTGCTCGTGGCTTGCTGTTGGTAAGAATCTAACCAGAGTTATATATATTTTTTTTTCTTTGACCAATAGATATTATTCAAATCTATCTAATCATTTTTCACGATATATAGAGAATGCCTAAACTTCTATTCAATGATTCTTTTGGACTGAAAAAGAGAACTCGGATTCATAGCGAATCATTTTCTTTAGAGCGATTTTAAGACTTCTGTATGTGTGTGTGTGTGTGTGTGTGTGTGTGTGTGTGCACACTCCGAAGAATAGACGAATTTTAGTGACACTCTTGTCTTATTTCCCTCCTGCTGTTGATCTCAGCAGCTGGCATCACATGATACCACAGGGGAAGACATCGAACACATCCACGAACAGACAGACGACACTTTGATTGTAATCACTGATCCTTTTCTCGTGTAATTAAAGGTGTTAATTACTTCCCTATTCTTGGTTGGTCTTGGTCATCTAATGAACAAGACTTCACCAGTCCACTGAACGGATCAGTTAGCCGACATTCCTTGCTTCCTCCTCCTCTTATTTCTACGTCTTGAGAGCATCTTCCTCATTATTATCATCATCATTATCATTATTATCATTATCATTATTGTTATTGTTATTATCATACCATTATTATTATCATTATTATTGTTATCATTATTATTTTATCATTATTCTTATTATTATCATTATTATTATTATTATCATTATTATTATCATTGTTATTATTATCATTGTTATATTAGTGTAGAAAAGTTAAAGCCTGTGTGTAATATCTCTGTCGAAGTATTAGCCATGACATACATCCATTGCACTGATGTTAGCGTATCTCTGAAGAGATATAAGCTCTCACATACATACATAGTATTGATGCTAGCTTATATCTACGAGGGGCATTAGCTATACATATATACATAGCATTAATGACAACATACCTTTGACGGCATATTAACTCTCACTTGCATACGTACATGAAGCATTAAGCAATTCACTGAAAAAGAAAAGAATTCTATTCACTTCGTCTACCCAAAGGAAATTCCACAGAGCCATGAGTGGGGTTAACCTTGGATGAGAACAATTCATATACTTCCGGATAAATATCGTTCACTGTGATAGACATGTCAGTTCCAACATGAGGTATTTGTTTTTAGAGAATTTTAGATGTGTTTGGGGCCACACGTCATTAATCAATTTCAAGCAAGTCAATTCTAATAACTCAAGTTCCTCTCATACGTTTCTTATTTGGCGAACAACTCGATTGTCTTAATAAAGGAAGGCATCAAATCCCTTCCTGATCCTGTTCCTGTATTATTAGATTCCTTTTGATAAAGTGCTGGATACCGCCGCTTCGGTAATTGGGATCAGATTCCTTTTGATAAAACATTCGATGCCACTTCAGCATTTGAGATCGGATTTCACTTAATACTTCAATCAACTTTTCACAGCGACACCTCGGGTGCAAAAACGCATAGAAAAGTGAAAAATGAACATTGATCTATAACGACTGAAGAATGAAACGTTGATTTTCTAACCAATAGGCAACACAATGTAGTTCTTTTACATCATTGTATCCAGTCCTACTCTGATTTGAATCCCATTCTACATAACAGCTTTTTTTATAATCAAAACTTCCTTTCCCCAAATATCTATTTTGGTTTTCAAGGGACCTTTTCTAAACAAAATGATTCCCATCATTCCTTTCTAAGTTATTTCTTTCGGCTTTTTTCTTTTTACGATTATGTTCAAGGTAACATTTCAGTGTGTTTTATAGCTTTCAGTGATTTATTTAATTGCCTATTAATAACGAGCTATTTTTTTTTTGGGGGGGAGAGGGTTTTCAATATTATTAGCTTTTTCCAGGGTGAGAGAGAGAGAGAGAGAGAGAGAGAGAGAGAGAGAGTCTAGTGAAAGTCTTGGATTTACGAAGATGAGACACAAAAAAAAAGGCAATAGGTATGATTCTGAGTTAAAAAAAATGACTATCATGTAACACACACACACACTGACACACGCACACACACACACGTACACGCACACACACACACACACACACACACACACACACACACACACACACACACACACACACACACACACACACATACGGACGGACGGACGCGCAAACCTGGATGCATAAACCGGATCGCAAATCCCATCGACCCAGCTGATGGTGGGTGGGAGGGAGAGCATCTCCGCCACGGAAAAGTTAATCTGCTCTTCATGGGAGACAGACGGGAATAGCGTTACATGGAAGCGGCGCTGCTGGCGATCGTTGCTATGACGACAAAGGGTCGTGGCGAAGCTGGTGAAAGGTTGTTGGCAGCGACGAATGTTGTTGTTGGTAGTCATGGATGCTGTTGGCAGCAGTTCGTGGAGGTGTCTGTTGTTGGCAGTGATGGGTGTCGTTGGAGGCCTTCATGGGTGTGTACTGTTGTTGGCAGTTGTGGGTGCTATTGTTGGCAATGATGGGTCCTGTTGTTAGCAGTCATGGGTGCTGTTGTTGGCAGTTGTGGGTGCTATTGTTGGCAATGATGGGTGCTGCTGTTAGCAGTCATGGGTGCTGTTGTTGGCAGTTGTGGGTACTGTTGTTGGCAGTGATGGATGCAGGTTGTTGTTGGTGGTGGTGGTGGGTGCTGTTGTTGGCAGTCGTGGGAGCTGTTGTTGGCAGCTCTTTAGAACAGTTGCTGGCAGTCCCTGTTGCTGGTTTTAGACAAGCACGTCTTCATAGCAATAACCATCACAACACAGACACACACAGACACACACACACACACACACACACACACACACAGACACACACACACACACACACACACACACACACACACACACACACAGACACACACACACACTCACACACACACACACACACACACACACACACACACACACATATGAAACTCCACCTATGGTTATCTCGAATGAAACATGAGGTATGTAATGATACGAAGAAAGGAATATGGAAGAGATTACCTTGAGATCTTCAGTGGCCTGTAAATACGAGTCTCAAAGGTAGAATAGCAAAAGAAAGAAAGAAAGACAGAAGAAGGAGGAGGATTCCACAGCTTCGGTGTTCGAGGAAGGAAAAAAAAAAGAAGGTACCATGACGGTAAATCCTCGTGTGACTGGTCTTCACACAGAAACTATGGGAGTCAACAGTCTTCTAATGTCAAAGCATCATGAAATGGAGCAGCGGGTGGGCATCTTAACGTCACCCCTCATCAAGCATAAGTACCAATGATGCTACGTTCTCTTGGATTATGATATTGCTATTATAATGGCAGAATGTTCACACCGTTGCATTTGATCATCTGTAACTGTTGTTGCACCAGAGGTATCATCATGCATACAATTCCCAATTCTACAGTAGCTTCAACTCAATGGTTGTCTCTCTATGTTACGAACCTCAAAAACAGTATAGATGAAAATGAGATAGAAATCCAGAACAATTGAAACTATAATTGATAATCGAAAGTAGGATGAATAGATATATTCATCGTTTGATAGAATTTAAAGTCTGGCACAACCTCTGGCTAATCCCTCACCACTCACCATCTCAACCCAGCCATATTATAAGCGCAACTTACACGTGCAGAAGGGGAAGGTCGTGTGAGTAGTGCCTTTTGCACTGAGCATCCTTCACTGGCGCCTCCAATCCTCGGCTCTGGTCGCTCGTGGCTTCAGCCGGGCGATAGCAAGAGAGGCAGCTCATGTCTTGGAAATCTTGAAAAACCGCAAGAGTCATGAGTCGCGTCACAGACCGAGGATGGTGCAATTGTTCGAAATCCGGCCGCTAGGGTTGAAATATAATCCCGGGGAGAGTGGCACGGAGAGCAAGGGGTCAGTCCTTAACCTCGTAATGGGAGGAAATTTGTTGACGAGACGTAATAGGTTAAAGGGAGGTTGTGTTTGTGTGGGTGTGTGTGTGTGTGTGGAAGGAGGTCGCGACCTGTCTCGCTCCAAAAGATCCCCTTTGGGAATGTCGTGTCGTCGCGTCCCTCACCATCTTCAGTAATTCGTAAAGATAACCGTTCGTCCCGTACGTTCCTCCGCACCTAGAGTCCAAGCCCATGATGGCTACTGAGTGGCAGAATCATCCATGTGAGCTGAGTGGCAGAATCATCCATGTGAGCTGAGTGGCAGAATCGTCCATGTGAGCTGAGTGGCAGAATCGTCCATGTGAGCTGAGTGGCAGAATCATCCATGTGAACTGAGTGGCAGAATCATCCATGTGAGCAGAGTGGCAGAATCATCCACGTGAGCTGGTTTCTCTCAGGACGTTTGATGGTTTCCTTTCCGACTTGGGAAAAAAAAAAAAGAGGAGAAAACACTTGTGTTCTGTGTGTGTGTGCGTGTGTGTGTGTGTGTGGCGAGTGGAGGATGGGAGTTGGTGATGTGGGCATTCTCCTCCTCCTCCTCCGCTCTTACTAGATGGTCACGTCTCGTTGCACTTGGGTGTCTGCGTGAAGAATAATCTGCGACAGGTGCCCGTTAAAGCTGGCCTCCAGACCCACCCTCAGCGGGATGCAAGCAAAGGCAACAAGCATCATGCAGGCAAGCAGGCAGGACCATAGCACCGTTGTGTTACCACCTGAGTGCCACATGCGCTCCTCTCTACCATCTGACGAAATCCGTAGCTCCTCCTCCTGGCGTGGCACCTTCCCGGCTCTATGGACACGAGGCTTACGTGCCATTTTGCCTTCCGTCGTGTAATTGGATGTCTGCCTTGGCGAGCGCTCCACCCACCAGAATTTACACATTTTTACTCACTGGTTAATTGAAAATGACAGGAGCAGTTATTCGAGATTGTACGCCTCATCTCGCTCTCACAGCCCCTCATTCGACTTCTCGTCTGGTACCCTTTCAATGAAAATGGGGACTTCCAATACCTCAATTCCCTGAAAAAAAAGAAAAAAGAGATAATCAGGCTGATGAATTTGCGTCTGTGTTCACACCTCATCTTAAACGAATACTCTCATGTTTTGTCTCATTGATTTTCAACAGTAATGGATGATTTTGACCCGTGGCTCCTCTATAGCTAAAGACCTATTTTTGTCACTTTTTGATTTCGTATTTTTGATAACTCTCGTCTAGTATTTTTTTCAATCATTACAATGTTATATATATATATATATATATATATATATATATATATATATATATATATATATATATATATATATATATGTACACTGTAAAGATCCTTCCTCATGTGAGAAGATCACATCTTTGGACATTTCCTTCTTTCTTTCTCTCTCATGTCACCTCCTTCCTCCCTGTTTCCTCTGATCCCTCACTCTTAAACCATCCTCACCTCCAACGTCCCTTCCCAGTCGCACTTGAACCTTCCCTTCCACCCACCAATCTTCTCCTCCTCCTCCTCCTCCTCCTCCTCCTCCTCCCCCGACGTGATCCGCAGGAGAGACACTCAACCTCCCTCACTGGGCACAACCCCACCCAGACGCGCAACAAACTCCCCTGTGACGGGCCTTCCTTAACCCCAGCCTGTGCATACGTATCACTGCTTAGACCTTATACACTAGCTGGCTGTGCTTGATGCCCGGTTCTGGACGATGCTTCAAGCTCTCTCTTCCATTCCTGCTTGGATTAAAGTTCCGATCTTCCTTAGAATATTTATCTTTTCATTTTTCGTGTGGGATGGTTATTGTTATCCTCGTAATCTCATGGTTAATTGACATTCAGTTGATGAAAATGTGGAGAATGGTGTTGGTGTTGCTTCTACTGTGAGATACATACATTTTCTTTCACGATTTTCCTAAGGATGTCGTGTGGAAGAGGGATCTTGTCACCTAGACTTTCTACGTGTTAATCTATCTTTGCCTGACTGTCTGTCTGTCTGTCTGTCTCTCACTGCTTCATGGCAAAATGTCGTGGTAGGCACTCGTATAAAAGGTACTCTTGGGTACGTAATACTCTCTCTCTCTCTCTCTCTCTCTCTCTCTCTCACTCTCTCTCTCTCTCCCTGCATGAGGTCCGCAGCAGATAATGCTTACCAATCAAGTCCCTCACTGGCGGCGCTTATCAACTCAGCTATACACAGTCTCCCAGGTATCAGACGTGTCCTTCTTTACAGGTATCACTTTACACACTAAGAACACCTCCATAACATCTAGAGATATATGTGGATCTAGAGATGTATGTGAGCTTTAATGTATAGGCATACATAGGGACCCCGTGGTTACACACACACACACACACACACACACTTGTAGAAGTACAGCTGGCCACTGTATCTTTAAACATATATTCTCACTGCAGAGTCAATAGAGAGTCGACCTACATGTGCAAACACAAATGTAACACGCCAACATTGATATCCTGTAGCAGATACAAACATACGCCGACAGGTGCATGTCATTTGAGACAGATATTAATGAAAGCATCCTACATATGTATTATCAGTCTCTTTCCCAGTTTGTGTGTGTGGGTCAAGCGTGCGCAAAGCCAGAACTACTGACAGAGCCAGATGTTCTCTGCTTTGCACTGGAGTCATCTTTCGATATCTATTTCTCTGTTCTCACTACTTATTGATAGATTATACTTATGGCAATATCACGTATGACAATTCAGTGACGAAATCAATATTTATATATTGGCAAAGTATGATAAAATAGATATGAATCAATAATGTGTATGTGTGTGTGTGTTGTGTCCTTGTGATATTACTAAAACTATAAGTATCTTATTGTATAGATATACTAATGTTTCTGAATCGAACCCACGACGCTTGACTGCCCGCCTTCGTGTCTTGGGTAAACAGCTGGTCGTCTGCAAGGATCCGTCTTTACTGCCTGGTGCCTCACGCCTGTAATGGCTTTCCTTTACTCCGTGCTCTGTATTCACCCCCAACCCATGTCTCGTTTTCCTTCATTTCTATATCCTCCTTCTCCTCCAGCATTGTCTCTCTATGCACCTCTGTCTCTCTGATAAAAGCTTTCAAAAACTATATTTTTTTTTGGAAGGGAGTGAGTGAGTTTTATATGTGTGTGTGTGTTTTTCTGTCTTTTTTTTCTTTCTTTTGTTTATAGATCTGTGGCATCTGCGTTCCCTCGTAGTCTATCTTTCCCGAGGAATCAGATTAGGAGGGTATATTGCCTACTAACTTTCTGTCTCTTGCCTTGTTTAAACTTCTTGTGTCGTTTTTCCCAGCTCCCAATCTTTTCTGATATGAGGTGGGGATTTTTCCCCTCTGCTTTCGCTTTCAGAATGCATTCCCCGGTTCTCACCATGCCTTGTCTGCTATCATGCTTTGCTCCTTATCGTGCTGGCCTCTCTTCTCTGTTTGTCTGTCTCTCTCTCTCTCTCTCTCTCTCTCTCTCTCTCTCTCTCTCTCTCTCTCTCTCTCTCTCTCTCTCTCATTCTTTTTGTTTGTCTGTCAGTCTTTGCCTCTCCCTTCCTCCCTAACACCCCTCCTTTCCTCTCTCTCTCTCTCTCTCTCTCTCTCTCTCTCTCTCTCTCTCTCTCTCTCTCTCTCTCTCTCCCTCCCCCCTCTTCCTCCCTCCCTCCTCTCTACGTACCATCCTTTCGGATTCTAATTATGGATGAAGGTTCCCCCCCCCACCTCTTTAAATCCCATTTGTACAACTGGGGCTGAAGACTACTCTCTCTCTCTCTCTCTCTCTCTCTCTCTCTCTCTCTCTCTCTCTCTCTCTCTCTCTCTCTCTCCCTAGCGCCTCTCAGCACTTGCCTCTAAGCCATAGGACATGGGAGAGATACTACACACCAAGAGGGAACCAATAACCCACAGCCTTTCTCTCCCGCTCTTTTTATACAATTTTTTTCTCCTATTTCATTCTTCTTTCTTCTGACACACAGGCGCCAGATCGATAGCAACACTGCAGGCGAAATTTCGCCACCCCGTCTCTCTCTCTCTCTCTCTCTCTCTCTCTCTCTCTCTCTCTCTCTCTCTGTCTAGTTTTACAGCGATATTAAAGCTATCTTTCTTCCCGGCTGCAGTCGAAACCCCCCCCCCTCACCCCCTCTGAATTGGAAAGTCAAGAGGAGGGTTGAGGGTTGAGGGTGGAGGGTGGAGGGTGGTGGGTTGAAGGTTGAGGGTGGTGGGTTGAGGGTTGAGGGTGGAGGGTTGAAGGTTGAGGGTGGTGGGTTGAGGGTTGAGGGTGGAGGGTGGAGGGTTGAGGGTGGAGGGTTGAGGGTGGTGGTGGTGAAAATATTCCTCGAAGGATGGAAATCCAAAGAGCACCGATCACACGTCGTTATCCGCAGGTGGAAATGGATATCGGGATCCTCCTCCACGTAAGGCTATGGGCGAGCTGAGGTAGTGGTTAAGGAGGAGGTAGTGGGGGTTTACGAAGTGGTGGTTGAGTAATTAACCTCATCACCTACGGCACGGAGAACGATTTGAAACAATAGTTTTACCTTTCCCTGAACTGATCGTGTGGTAATACGTTGTTAAACGACCCCTTCCCTACCCAGCAGGTAAAGTTGAAGGTTGAACTTAGGAACTTAACAGCACTGTTGAAGGTTGAACTTATGAACTTAATAACACCGAAGATGAAGCTTTTTCAAAAGGTGTTGATGGATCATGTTGTCTCAAGATGATGCTCAGGGCTCATATTCTAGAAGACTTACTTGGTGCCTGAAGATCAAGATGAGCTAAAGATTCGTTTGCTACCGGGAGTTTCGGAACGGTTTCAAAAACATGTTTTGCCATGAGTTCGGGACTTTATCAAGCAAGACTCATTTGTTGCCATGAGATTGTGACAATCTCAAGACTCGTTTGTTGCCATGAAATGGACCCGATTTTATGCCTTCGTTCGTTGCCACGAGATTGAGACTATTTCAAGACTCATTTGTTGCCACGAGATCTCATTACGCCTCGCAAGGTCTCCGTGAACCGCCTGCATTGGCCTGGGGCTCCGTTCACGTCCTGCTGATTATGCCGGGAGAGAGAGAGAGAGAGAGAGAGAGAGAGAGAGAGAGAGAGAGAGAGAGAGAGAGAGAGAGAAGAGAGAGAGAGGCAGAGAGATGGCAAATGCGTCGTCCACCGCTGTACCTAGGTCGCAAGTCGGTCCCCAGAGTTAACTTTCTCGTCTGAGAAGCTCTTAAAGTGTGGAGGGAAATTTCACCTTTGATTTTGGGGAGGAAATATCCGAGAAAAGACCACAATGATAACATTTGTAAATGAAAAGAAGAAAAATAATGAAAGAGAAAAAAACACTTCAGTAAGGACTTTTTGAGAAAGCTAAGTTCAATAACTTCTGTTGGATGATGAATCATTAATGAAGTATACATACTTGATATAAATAAATGAATACTACCGCGATCACATAGATTTACTTGGATGGTTTATCTCATAAGATTCCCCACAACCACATAGTTTCTAAGCCATGACTGGTGGGCTGAGACTTGTTCTTCAAATGATTTTAAAAGTTGTAATGAAAGTTAGATAACCTCATCAATCATCTCCATTAAGGAAATATATTTTCCACTTATGTATGAAATGTTTTCTTGAATTGGTTATTAAGGATTAAGAATAATCAGGTAAAGAATTATCAGATTCTTAGATAAGTGATGAAAATCCCTGAGCAGGTGATGAGAATTCATGAGAATGACTTGTGGAAGTGATGGGAAACTTTACGGATATGACGGGAACTTTACGAAAGTGATGTGGTAACTAACAAATGTGATGGGTAACTTACGAAAGTGATGGGTAACTTACGAAAGTAATGGGTAACTGTGAGAAAGTGATGGATAACTTTACGAAAGTAATGGGCTAGTATACGTAAGCGATGGATAACTTTACTTAAATAGTGTGATTATATGTAAGTGATGGATAACTATACTTAAGTAATGGATAAGTATACGTAAGTGATGGATAACTTTACTTAAATAATGGGTAATTATATGTAAGTGATGGATAACTATGCTTAAGTAATGGGCAAGTATACGTAAGTGATGGATAACTTTACTTAAATAATGGGTAATTATATGTAAGTGATGGATAGCTATGCTTAAGTAATGGGCAAGTATACGTAAGTGATGGATAACTTTACTTAAATAATGGGTAATCATATGTAAGTGATGGATAACTATGCTTAAGTAATGGCCAAGTATACGTAAGTGATGGATAACTTTACTGAAATAATGGGTAATTATATGTAAGTGATGGATAACTATGCTTAAGTAATGGCCAAGTATACGTAAGTGATGGATAACTTTAAGTAATGAAAATCACCTGAACAGATGAAGACAAATCAATGTTCCTCCCACTTCTACACAAAGAAAGCTTTGTGGAAATCCTTTTGATGCATGTTGAATGTCGTATCTAATCCTATTCTCAAGCATTGTGTTCTTCCTTTGACATGCAAGGCCATCACACGATACAATGCCTCGGACAAGATGTGAGGACCAGTCGAAAGATAAGAGAGAGAGAGAGAGAGAGAGAGAGAGAGAGAGAGAGAGAGAGAGAGAGAGAGAGAGAGAGCAAGGAAGAAAGAAGAAAGAAAGAGAGAGAAGGAACGAAAGAAAGAAGATAAAGATCTAACGTTCTCAAATGTTCTCCAATGCTTGGAGTATTTTTCCTGTGTTTCTGTCTGATTGTAGCTATCTATGTGCGTCCTGTTCTTTGAAGGTTATTTAGCAAATGTAGTGAGGACATCGGGGCTGAAGTTGTTCTGGGGATGACGGCTACGTGGCGTTGTGTGGGCGTATTAAGAATGGAAACTAGATGGCTCTAAATGATGATGATTATAACGAAGAAGTGCATGGTTTCGTAAGGAAGTATTTAAGAATGGTAACTAGAGTACTGTGAACGACAGTCAATATATCAATAACTAGATGGCGTTATACAGAAGTGTTTCTGATGACGACTCATTGACTCTGAATGACTTTAGACTTATCAGCGATCAGATGGCGTTGTAGGAGAGAGAGAGAGAGAGAGAGAGAGAGAGAGAGAGAGAGAGAGAGAGAGAGAGAGAGAGAGAGAGAGATCAATAAACAACCCATTACGACACTGTCTGACGACGGAACAGTAACAAAGAAATAGTTGGCGTTGACTATACAACGACAACGGTATTAACAGAAGAAACAGTAAGACGATTGATGGGAGCAACAAACAGACGTCGTTGCACTAGTGACCGTTGCAAACAATAGATGGCGTTGAATGGGTGTTTCTCCCCGACCCCCCCTTACCCACCCTCAACGTTTTTTTTAAAACCTCCTCCAGTCGATTACAAAAACTCCAACTTTTTCCCCTTTTGATTATCTTTTTTTTCTATTCGCAACTGTGATATTTCCCAGAACACAGGCCTGGAGTCTGCAGGCTCCGAGAGATACACGGAAAAAAATACTAGATATAAAAACAAGTTGGGAGAAGGAGATAAAGGATTCGAATTGCACCTCTGATTCTTTCTTTTTTTTTCCCCCGTAAAGCAATATGTATTGAAAGACCTGAGGGTTCGCCATCTAAAATTCGTTGTAGTGTTTTTTTTGCTTCTTTTTTTTCTGTTGTTGTTGTGAACGGGAGCTCGATCGTTTGTTCTTGCTTGTGCAGACCAAAATTGATGGCTGCCACACTCAGCGATGAATAGGCAATCATAGAACTGACAGGTTCATCCGCGTGATATATTCCGCCAATGGTTAGGCTGAAATATACAATGCCCATCGGCCTATGATGGCCGGAACATCTATTTCCACTGCGAACGAGGCCATCAAAACTCAGTACCTCATTGCACTGGTGGAATTAGAAACTGACCCAAATCACCGTCTTTCAAAAAACGTTTGAACTACAGTGGGTTGAAACTCTGTGATATCGTCCTATAAAAGCCACGCACAGCTTATGTTCCTTTATAGATGATGTGTAACTTTAAGATCTAGATGTGGGATATGTGTTTTACATGAGGGGATCTCATATGTAGGAGTGCCACGGCCTATACTGAATGGGATCACACACCACCTAGGCCTTTTTAAGACTGAAGCTTTGCCTTTTTGTCCTTGGTGTGAAAATATGCAGTAGAATGTCTGTATATTGTAAAAGCTGTCGCATTGACGGCACGACCCCTGAGTGCGAGGCAACGATCCTTTGAGCACGAAAGTACGACCTCCCCTGAGCACGAAGGTTCCACCCTTGAAGCACGACGATACGACAGCTGAGCATGGCTGTACGATCCTTGTATGTGATGGCCGGGAAGTTGACCTTACCCTCAAGGGTCAAGTCAAAGGTAAGGACATCATAACCAAGGGTCTCTCAAAATGTACTCAAGGGTCTTCACGTTGTGCTCAAGGGCCGTACCGTCGTGCTCTAGTTATAATACCTTCGTGATCAAGGGTCGTACCGTTGTGTTAAAGGGTCGGTCCGTCGTGATCAAGGGTCGCACCGTCGTGATCAAGGGTCGTACCGTCGTGATCAAGGTCCGTACCGTCGTGATCAAGGGTCGCACCATCGTGCTCAGTGATCATATCTTCGTGATCAAGGGTCGTACCGTCGTGGTCAAGGGCCGTACCGTCGTGTTCGAGGGTCGTACTTACCAATATGTTAATGGTACGTCTTGTCTTCGGAGACTCCAGCGACGGTGTAAAAGTTGGCAGGCAGTATATATTTGTGGTGCTGGACGTTTTGGCGAGCGGTATATATTCGCGAGAAGTATCAGAGCAGCGGTGTATCCCCCGACAGAAGACTGAACCTGGAAGTGATGCGTACGTTGTGTGTCTGTTAACAAACTGTCCCATGAAGACGATAAAGTAAGGCGTATGGCTCAACAATCAGGAAAAGAAGAAAGTTCCCTAACTTACACTTTGACTGACTCTCACCAATCCAAAAGTCCCATGATTTTGACTTACAGCCTGACTCACACTAATACCTAATACTCATCTACGAGAATCCAAACTTTTCGAGCAAAGAAAGTATACAAACTTTGGCGAAAGAGGCTTTTCGGTTCATCCATCTCCCCTTGAGACTGTCAAAGTAATAATTTCCAGATCCACCTCTCACACTAATACCTAATACTCATCTACGAGAGTCCAAACTTTTCGAGCAAAGAAAGTATACGAACTTTGGCGAAAGAGGCTTTTCGGTTCATCCATCTCCCCTTGAGACTGTCAAAGTAATAACTTCCAGATCCACCTCTCTCTAACGTACGAGCGGACGCATTTGCAGTTATAATCTGACGTGAATGGCGTCTTAATCAGGCGTGAAATGAACTGTAATTACAATGTTAATCTGGCGACTCATGCGTTAGCTGAGGGTGTCCTTGCTTCTGACAACACCATTGGCTCGCCCAGGGAGGCTATTGGCGAACGCCTCCCTTTATTTCCGCCCATTAATCACATATAAGCTGTAGGTCAGTACTGAGCTTTATTAGATGTTGACGTCGCTCCTCGTATGAATTACGTCTTTATTGGTCGTACGGAGACACATTATTACATACTTGTCTTTGATTAAGTCTGGAACTTCTGTCACGGGATTTGCCGGGTGTGAGTGAGAAGGTCTGTCGGCATTGTATCTCTCGAGGGTGATCAAGGACAAGTAAAGGGCTCCTGGAGGTGTATAGCGACTCTTGAGTCCTCCTTGTTGAATAACGACTCTAGCTAAAGTCCTCCTTGTGCTGTGTGGTGGTTCTAGAGTTCTCAGTGGTGAACGGTAACTCAAGAGCCTTCAGTGATGTATGGTGTCTCGAATACCTTCAGTAGCATATGGGGTCTCGAGAGCCCTCAGTGGCGTATGGTGTCTCGAATACCTTCAGTAGCATATGGGGTCTCGAGAGCCCTCAATGGCGTATGGTGTCTGGAATACCTTCGGTGGCATATGGGGTCTCGAGAGCCCTCAGTGGCGTATGGTGTCTCGAATATCTTCAGTGGCATATGGTGTCTTGAGAGCCTTCAGTGGCGTATGGTGTCTCAAGAGCCTTCAATGGCGTATGGGGTCTCGAGAGCCCTCAGTGGCTTATGGGGTCTCGAGAGCCTTCAGTGGCATATGGGGTCTCGAATATCTTCAGTGGCGGATAATGGTTCTAGGATCTTCAGCGGAATATGGTGGTGATAGGACGCAATACAAGATAGAGATGGTGAAACAGCTATGTTACAGCTATATCTCTAATATCAGAGAAACCGTGATGTGGGAGCCTTTCCGGTGAGACGGGAGCATAAATAGGCCAAAATGAGACAGGTAATTAGTGAGAGATCATCTCTAATGTGCGAAAATCAGTTTTGCGTCGCTCGGATCTAAAATCATATTAGATAGTATACCATTTAAGTGGTGTTACCGGACCCGCCCGCTTGAAGTCATGCCGCAAGTGAGAATACTCTTTTATCAACGCTGTACCATCGTCAAATGACGGTACAGATTTCAGTCTCGCCAAAGAAGCCTTTCTTCAAATGAGTCTACTTTGACCCTGCTACTGAGTGTAGCTCAGCCCTGGAGTTGCAGGAAACCCTGAAAAAAGGGGTCGTGGGATGAGTAAATGAATGCCATTTGAGTATAACAAAAGTAACAGGAAAAAATAAAGTAATTTGCCGTGCCAGTTAGCCGTGGTATCGCTCAGTTGCAATTTGGAGAAGGTAAACTTTACGGCTGTTTTTATAGCTTGGCGACCGACCGTCACCTATGCATATATAAAATGATTTACACATCAGGATGCTGTATGATGCCAGATACTAGATTGAAGAAGAAGAAGAAGAAGAAGAAGAACTACCGGAAGAAGAAGAAGAAGAAGAAGAAGAAGAAGAAGAAGAAGAAGAACTAGCGGAAGAAGAAGAAGAAAAAGAAGAGGAGGGAAGAAGAAGAAGAAGAAGAAGAGGGAAGAAGAAGAAGAAGAGGGAAGAAGAAGGAGAAGAGGGAAGAAGAAGAAGAAGAAGAGGGAAGAAGAAGAAGAAGAGGGAAGAAGAAGAAGAAGAAGAAGAAGAAGAAGAAGAAGAAAGGAAGAAGAATGAGAAGAAGAAGAACTAGAAGAAGAAGAAGAAGAAGGAGAGAGAGAGAGAGAGAGAGAGAGAGAGAGAGAGAGAGAGAGAGAGAGAGAGAGAGAGAGAGAGAGAGCGCAGGTATACCTCCCCTGATGCAGACGGCATTCAACGCATTAATGGCTCCTCTCTCTCTCTTCAAACCCCCGGCGTTTGCGTTCAGTCTAGGAGCATTTTGCGTACCCTGAAACCTGATAGGCAGCGCCAGATAGAGTCTAAATCCTTCAGCTTTTGCCTTTGTCTCCTGATAATTTGTATCGCAGGCTCACACACGCGACACAGACGTGGAACAGAGAGATTACCGCATCGTCCAGTTGGGCATAATTGCATTGGTTCTGTTAATTTATCGAGGAGGCGGCAACGCGAAGTAGGGTCTCGAGGACAAGGAGAGGGACAAGGAGGACCCAGGAGATTCGTAACGTCACTCCGAATTTTAAAGTTGCTCTCCCGCCTCTTTCGGTTGTGATGAGAGAGAGAGAGAGAGAGAGAGAGAGAGAGAGAGAGAGAGAGAGAGAGTAGACAATACTAGGAGAGAAACAAAAGCAGATCTACAGGGAATGGACTACTTGATGATTGGCAGGACTGCAGGTTACAGGGAGAGGAACAGTGTTAGGAATGTAACCTGTAAGGAGGTTTGAGTTCTTCGTGAACAATAACAGAACTACAGACTATAGGAAAAAGCTCTACGTGAACAATAACAGAATTGTAGACTATAGGGTTGAGTTCTGCGTGAACAGTAACAACAGAAAAGGCTAATTAAGGAGTGGCGTGGGGAGGTGGGGAGAGAAGGGAGGAATGTCCCAGACAACACCGAGGGGGAGACAACCCTCCCTCCCCCTCTCCACACACAATCATCCCTCCCCTCTCCCTCAGGTATGGGGAGAGACAGTGGTAATATAATAGGCCTACTCTTGCTAAGGGTGACGGCGACCCTCGCCACATAACACAGAGGAAACTGTAATTATCTTGGCTGAAGCAATTATTGGTTCTGACAGTGTGGGTCTGTTCTCATTATCCCTCTCCCTCTCGTTTCATTTCTCTGGTCTTCCCATCCACTCCCAGCCTCTGTGTTGTTTGACTACCCTTTTCCCACGTTTGTCACTTTATCATTCGTCTCTGACTACGTTTATTTCTTCCCCAGTCTGTAGAAGGTAATGTATGGGATCATTGGGTTGAAAAGATATATTTAGATGGGTAGGATTCTCGTTCCGAGAAACAGAAATGAGGCGAACTTTGTTACTGTTTTTCATAGAGCTTTTTATCAGGCAACCCTTATTATCCTCCGAGTTTCGCTTAATATATAATAGATGTAATCCTGGATTATATCCTGCAAACACCGCAGTAGTGGCTCGAGAAGTGAGAGAACTGTTAAGACTCGAATTAACTCTCACACTTCTACGAAACACAGTTTAGAATGACTGCAAGATATTGTCTTGTAAATATCTCTGTCATAAAGACAAAGAATAGAGATACAAATAGATTCTAAGACTATGTCAAGGTTTGTGGACAGAGTCGAATGCTTTGTCCACTTTTGGATTTTCTTTTCTTATATCCTTCAGCCATGGCATGAGGGGAATTGAAAAGACGGGTTCCTTTTGTCGTTGAGTCCTGGATTTTTACCGTCGGCAAGTGCAGCGTGTTGAGATTAATGAGAACGTCCTCTCCTGGCTCAGTTATATCTTCCGGAACAAACAGAAGGCCTTTGACAAGCTCCTTTTATCAGAGATAATTCAGAGTGTCCTGCAGTGCACACATAATGAGACTAAGTTCTTTAGTTTTATATATATATATATATATATATATATATATATATATATATATATATATATATATATATATATATATATGTATATATGCCTAATTACTTCTTCTATCTTAACGTGGTACCGTTGAGTACAAAAGAACAATGGCCTCAATTGGACACATCCAGTCTTCAGCGCTCATGTAGCGAAACCAGTGTCTACCGTTCAGTGGTCAAGTCCTCACCAGCCACTCCACGGTTGACCTTCACTGCTTCATATTTCCTGGTCCTCCCTGATCACGGCATGTCGCACCTCCTCTTTCTCGTAGAACTCATCGATCCACTTCGTTCTATCTCATGCAGATCCCTCATCCTCATGGGTGTTCGGGCTTTGATATCTTAAAGCCTCCTCGACTTCTTACTGCCATGTCTTTCTCAGTCTTTCTCCTCCCACTCTCTCTCTCTCTCTCTCTCTCTCTCTCTCTCTCTCTCTCTCTCTCTCTCTCTCTCTCTCTCTCTCTCTCTCTGCTTCTGACATATAGATCCAATTTGTCAATCTCTCATCGCTCATCCTCTCCATAGGTCCAAAACATTTCAACCCACTCTAATCGGTTTTTTCAGTCATTCTGCTGTTGTAACTAAACCTCTCTCTTACGCTGTCATTCCTTACATGATCAACCTGCCTCATGAAAAAGCATTTCGTCCACAAGAATTCACTGCTAGTGAAAAGTCACCATTGTCGAGGCTGTATCACTGGGAGTAAAGTCTCGAAAAAGAATTTTTTTTTCAATCCGATGGAATCGTCGTTTCCTTGGATCCTTTGGAAAGAGGTTCTGATTAACACCTGCTGGACCCTATCTTAGAAGAGGGTCCTTGGGTAATTATGAATCTCTCTCTCTCTATTCTCTCTCTCTCTCTCTCTCTCTCTCTCTCTCTCTCTCTCTGTCAATGATGGAAATCCACGTACCAGAAAATCAGTGACGTTCTGCTGCGGTAGATAATGTCCTTACGATGGATTTTCTTTACGTCGTTAAGTGAATTAAGATCTACTGGTCTCGACACTGAATAGGGAAGTACAGTAGGAGGTGTATGGAGAAAGCTCAGTGGAAAGACTTAACCTCACGTGGAGGATTAGGGGGGTATTATGTGCCTGAATCCTGAGCAGCTTAGAAGGTGAGTTGAAATGAAGGTGAACTATGGCTTTGGAAGGTGAAGGTACCATGACGTCCTCAAGCCTTGAAAGTGAAGACAAAGTGAAACATATCAACGTAATTATGATACTTAGGCGAAGCACACACTCATGAAAGTGAAGCCAAGATGGAAGAGACATCCACTGAAAGTGAAGCCAAAGTGAAATACTCTCATGAGATATGAAGCCCAAATGAATACTTCCATGAAACTGAAGTCCAAGGGAAAGACACCCATGAAAGTGAAGCCCGAGATAAACACATCCGTTAAAGGTAAAACCAAGATGAAACACACCCACGACGGTGGAGCTACACAGACACACAGAAGCACACACACCCACCCACCCACCCACCCACCCACACACACACACACACACACACACCCATGGAAGATGAAGCCAAGAGGCGGGCTGCACGACCTTGGACGCGGATTAAAGGGGAGGAGAATAGAAATCTGATTTGCCAAGCGGAGGCGTGGGTTCAGAGGAGCCACCTATATGTATGTGTGAGTCGAGGAATGAGGAAGGTGAGGGTGACGGAGAGGCTACTGATGAGGAATTGGGGGGTTCCAGGTGATAAGAAGCTGGAAAAACCTCTCGAGAAAAACCCATTGATAAGATTTCAAAACCACCTTGCCAGGTACTGGTGATGGAAATATGTTGATGACTATTTTCTGAATCTCGAAGAGTTACCTTCGTCAGGGTCGTGGGACCCAGACCTCCTGACGAAGGGACACTTGAGATACCGAATCTCTTGCACGTCGAAGCCCTGATTCAAGCTCCTGGTGGCTTTGACTCAGCATAAAGTAGTTTTTACTGTTGATTAATGACTCAGCATCAGATGCCTTTGACTCACCGCCTGCTGGTTTATCTTAGCGCCTGCTGGTTTATCTCAGCTCCTGCTGGTTTATCTCAGCTCCTAGCTGACTTTTACCCAAAAGCTGTTGAATCAGACATGGCATTTGATGGTCTCCCGGACTGATCACTTAACAACCCTAACTAATCACTTTATTGCCCTGACTGATCACGTGATAGCCCTGACGAATCACCGAATATTCCAGACGAAAGAGCACTTCATGGCCCTAGCTGATCACGTGATAGCCCTGACGAATCACCGAATATTCCAGACGAAAGAGCACTTCATGGCCCTAGCTGATCACGTGACAGCCCTGACTCAGCCCGTGTCGTCCCTAGACACGACATCTCAGCGCGTCGTATCTCAGCCCTCCTCACTGAACAAATGGCAGGCCTTCTCCGTCACGCGGCAGCCCTAATATAACGTGGCAGTCCCTCGCTCGGCACGTGGCAGCCCTGAACTCAGCCCGTGGCGTTCGCTAGGTAAGCACGTGGCAGCCCTAACTCAGCACGTGGCTGTCCCTGGCCCGCCACGCGGCAGCTCACGTGCCACTCCGTCCCTCGCTGAGACATGAGATGCCATCAAGGGGTGATGATCTCACCCTCTGTGCAGTGGTCATGGCGTGGTAGATCGAAGCCCCGGGATGAGAACCTGATGCTCGTAGCTCTGCTGTTGTGGCTGGTGTTGGCAGCGCTGGGTGTGGTGGTGGCTGGTGTTGGTAGCGCTGGGTGTGGTGGTGGCTGGTGTTGGCAGCGCTGGGTGTGGTTAGGTGGTGGTGGTGTTGTTGTGTTGGCAGGGACGAGATGGCGTTGGTGGTGCTGTAGCGTTGATGGTGGTAGCTATAGCGGTACTGGTTAATGGTAGTTGTTGGCGATGGTTATATAGTGTCTTGGTGGTAGTGGTTGGTTGGTATGCATACCACTGACCTCTATCAAAGAATATGCCTTATGAAATATCCGGTGTATGATGACGTGGTGGCTACCACAGGGCCACCTAAGCTCGAGCGCATAGGGTCGAAGCCTGGTTGCAGCAGTTGGTCCACAGTCAACCCAGCTGTTCATCCATCCTTAGGGCTTGACTGATGAAATGGATACCTGGCATAGGCAACGGTATATACATATATATATATATATATATATATATATATGCTATGTGAGGTTTAATATCTTGGCATTTGATCCCTTGGCAAACATTGCAGGAATCATGCGTTCGTCATGTAACTTTACCACAAGATTAATGTGCTAACCTTTCTTTCTTTCAATTAAACTAAGATACAATATTTCTCTTGAGCCCAAAATGAGTTTATTCACCTTTTCCTATTGCCTGACATATGCAACTTTTACATGATATTCAAATCACTACAATTAGCACGAGTACAAGATCTTTCCCAGTAAATGTTCTCACCACACATGGCATTAGATTCCTTTAGCGAGTCTTCACACGAGTATAAGAATTACGGTTTTAACTCACGCACTCTGGTGTATTCCTATCCTTTAGAAATCATAAGCATATAGTTCTTGCGTTGATACAGAAAGGATATGTATAGAATATAGACATTTGTCTAAGTAGGCTATTGAACGAATGTGCCTCGCATGTAGTACCTGGATTGGATCCTTTCGATTTGCATAGAATGTTGCCGTGGCTTAAGATAGGCTACCAAAAAATGGACACATAAAACAAAAGTGACACTGGAACCCATATAAAGAATATGGTCTTTGAATCCATGTGCCACTCAAAGGATCCACACAGGAGAAAGTCTTTGTTTAGGTAAAGAGAGGGAGAAAGAGAGTGTCCTTGACAAAAAGTATTATGATAAAAGGATATATATATATATATATATGGAAAGCTGTGTAGGTATGTATATTTGCGTGTGTGGTCGTATGTATATACATATGTATGGGGGTGGGTTGGGCCATTTCTTTCGTCTGTTTCCTTGCGCTACCTCGCAAACGCGGGAGACAGCGACAAAGCAAAAAAAAAAAAAAAAAGAAAAAAATATATATATATATATATATATATATATATATATATATATATATAAAGCTCTCATATGACCATTCATTATCCTGTGGTGCACTCCCCCGAACCTGACCATCTATCTCTAAACACTGTAATCATCACGGACTGACTAGAACATTCCCTCAGCCATCTGGCTGTTAACCACGTCCCCCTCGTAGCCCAAACCTGCGTTTTTTGTCGTCTCATTAGCGCGGCGGACTTAAGCAATCAACATTTACTGTCGTCATAAGAACCATCCGTGAGCAACGTAATCCCAGTAAATGTAATTTGGACTTAATTGGATCTGCAACGTAAGACCCACATTCACGCATGACCTTATCATCGCCATTAGAAAAAAAAAAAAACCCAGCATAACATTTGTTCTCTGGCTGATAAATTCGCTGAAGATGGTGGCTACTAAGGGAAAAAAGATGGCTTTTAGTATGCCTGGCATCGCCATTTGATGTTCATTTTGTTCTCTTAATTCGGCAGAAACAAAGGCGAGAGCCTTGTTTTATAGTGGCCATGTCGAAATGTCAATTGGAGATAAAGATAATTGTATTGCCATCCGGTAAACATGGGCCTGAGAGACATTGTCTTGAAAAGAGGGAAAAAAATATAACATTTAATTCCTTTTCTTTTATACGAGTTGAGAAAACGACATAGGAAGTATATATCTATCACCACATGTGTGTGTACATGTACAAAAGCGGGTACATGTCACCACATATTCTTCCTACATATCAACATTTCATTATTTGGTGAGTATGTTGCGTGATTACGAAACGTTAGTGACAGAATGTGTGCTTTGCAGGGTGCACAGGAGTGTGTATCATGCTTACTGGAATGTATATATGTGACTATACTCTAAGTGTACGTCAGAGGGTGTTGGCTGCAACCTGTGTGTATACTGAAACGTGTGATGACTCTGTGTGTACGGCCAAGTGTGTGTCGGTCTGTAAATGAACGTCGGAAATTGGAGATGTTATTGCATGAGCATGTATGCGCGATTGCATGACACTTCGGAATGTGTATGGGGAAGTTGGAATGTGTATATGATCGTATAAGCACATTGGACTTTGTGAATCATAAGAATGTATGCGACAGTCTACGTCACAGTATACGTGTGAGTTTA
This sequence comes from Panulirus ornatus, assembly GCF_036320965.1. NCBI lineage: Eukaryota > Metazoa > Arthropoda > Malacostraca > Decapoda > Palinuridae > Panulirus > Panulirus ornatus. The sequence goes on from NC_092235.1 coordinate 64,642,972, forward strand.
CCAGAGTATACCGAATGCCTGCAGCTTAGTATGTATGTATTATCATGTATGATCAAGTTCACCTGACAACGTACATGCGATCGTGTTCTTGTTCTTGAGTCGATGTAATTGCATTGCTCCTGAGCTCAATTAGTAAATATATAATCAGTAAAAGCCTTTGTTGCATGGAGTAAATTCTAATACCCAGCTGCATGACAGGGTTGGATTAATTGAAAAGCACAGCAAAGAAAGAGAAGGAATTTCTCTCGAACAGAGGAGAGAGAAAGAGAGAGAGAGAAAAAAAATGACAATATCAGCTTAAGAAATAGTTCATTATATTCACAAGTATGTCAGAGTGTTGGATCCTTTAAGCAGTCAAGGGGATGGAATAGTAATGAAGTCACTTAAGAATAACCAACATACGTTGGCTCGATCGCACCTCCCTGCACGACGAGGACTTGCGTGGTCCCCAAGTAATAGACTTGGTGGTCTTCACACTGCGTGACGCTAGTTTAGGTTGGGCATGAGGACGTGGGTCCCGGAACACACACACACACACACACACACACAATTAGCAGAACTCCCCCACCCTGTTACTGTAACCTTCTTCCTCATAACTAAAACATTCCTGACATCAGAGAACAAAATCCTGACGTAGCTAAGACACTGCACATGTATATGGGGGTGAGTCTGAATGTATATGAATCATACACACAGCATGAGGCGGACCATACACATCAGAACATGATATATATATTGTGAGAATCGTAGACTGTATTGACCATACATGTCATAGCATTATTTAGATCCCGTTCACCATGGCACCATATAAATCATGTATATAAATAACATAAAAGCTGAAAGAGTCTTGACAGTAATATAGACAGATCACCTTTCTTGCTGATTCCCTCGTTGGCAGGCAGCTAAATCTCTCTCTTTCAACCATCAACATAGGCTAGGGGGGAAAAAAAAAGAAATACATCAAAAAAACGCAGACACAAAGAACTCATATTAATAATGTAATCTGGTGTTCTCGCCCTGATCCACATAGTGGGTATGTTCCCACGTCCTGATCATTCTTTAGGTTGGCTTTGTGTCGGAGTGTAAGATGATCATCAGGGGCGTGTCTGTCTTTTCCAGCTAAGCCATTCTGACAAGGATCTGATACTCCCTCCATACTGGTCCAGGCTGCATACATTCTGCTCACGTAACTTGGGGGAATCTTAGGTAATACTAGGGTCTTAGGACTGCATAGATTATGCCCATGTATCCTTGGCGGGGGGGAAACTTAGGTAATGATAGGGTTTTAAGAAACGATATTATCATCCTATGTTGGGATCTTTTCCTGACCACCTGTCACTCCTCTTCATCCCCTTCCACGAGTGATCATTGTATTCCGTGACAAGTGGGGTGATGCAGGGATCAGGCTATCAAAGGTCCCATTTTTTTTTTTTTTTTCGTGATGGACATAAATATTCTAGCCCTGGGCCCAGATCTTAGATCTCAGAATTTTCAGGTAGGAGGCAGCCTTATGAATAAGCAAGACTGTGAAATGATTAATTAAGATCTTGACAAACGAGGCGAATGATCAGATAAGTAGCGAATGAAACTCAACATAGACTAATATGAAGTTATGCACTTTCGAGATATGAATATCAAACATGATGAGGACAAACTTAAAAAATCCACAGAATAAGATAGGTGTAGAAAATATTCTTGAGAAGTTATCAGGAGAAATCTTAAGTACACTAATTAGCGTGCACAACAAAAATTAGAGAAAATCAAATGCTAAATTTGATAGCTAGGATCATGTTAGTTCACTAGCTGTCGGCCGTTGCAAGTATTAGGAAATATTTTAATTGTTTAGTAGAGTGAACAGACTTTTCGTCATTATATATTGCTATATATTCGCTATTCATAATCATTTACTATCCTTTTGTCTTGATAAACACTGTAGATTACTTAGGTTGGTGTTTAAAGTAAAGAAAGCTTTGAGCAGGATAAATTTCGATTAAATCTAGTCTTAAAGTATATATTCCTTTTCATAATATATATATATATATATATATATATATATATATATATATATATATATATATATATATATATATATATATATATAAGCGTATGTCACATGCAGGTATTAAAGATTTATTCCTTTGTATTCGCCAGAGGACAGAACTTGACAAAGAAATCCTTCGTAATTCCAGAAAAATCAACATTTTCTGGGGCTCACTCACACATATCCCGATGTGAATAAGACAGTCAAACAAGGACAGGAAAGAAAAAAAAATATTGAATTCGAAATTACTTCCTGGAGAATCTCGAGTGTGCTGGGCTGTATCTGGTATGCTAGAAGTGTGATGTATTAGCGTCAGCTGAATTTTTGATGCGTTATTCTGGCAAAGACTGAGCGTTAGGGAGATTCATTGCTGGAAATACCTGCGTTTAAACAGTGCACTTTCGTCTTGTGAATCTAAGTCAAAGATTTTCCGGCATAGTTTGTGCATTATGACTGTCTCCATCAAAGCAAGATGTTGATTATACGATATATGCATTGCATCATTTGCTATATATATATATATATATATATATATATATATATATATATATAGGGATAGGGGTTTAGGGGAGAAAGAATACTTCCCACGTATTCCCTGCGTGTCGTAGAAGGCGACTAAAAGGGGAGGGAGCGGGGGGCTGGAAATCTTCCCCTCTCGTTTTTTTTTTTAATTTTCCAAAACAAGGAACAGAGAAGGGGGCCAGGTGAGGATATTCCCTCCAAGGCCCAGTCTTCTGTTCTTAACGCTACCTCGCTAACGCGGGAAATGGCGAATAGTTTGAAAGAAAGAAAGAAAGAATATATATATATATATATATATATATATATATATATATATATATATATATATATATATATATATATAGATGAGCTGCAACTACACTCCATTAGCCTTTCAGAGCATCTACACAAATTCTTAACTTATATTCACTGCGAAGAACTGAATAAAGTTGAATATACAAGCGTGGTTCGACCGCACCAGTCTAGGCGACGTCTGACTACACATTGCGTGAGCGATGCACACGTTCATTCAGCAGGGAAATGCAGCTCTTACAATGTCATCAGAACTAGGGTTTCCCCAGAATGCTGTGAGTACCCAGCTGGTAAATAACGACACAGGTTAAAAGGAAGAACACGGGGGTATATGAAAGAGGAGATTGTAAGTGAGTAGGAATTAAGTCGAGGGGCGAAGAGAGGCAGAGACAAGGGGAGGTAATGGAGATGTCCAACAGTTTGGAAAGATGGAAGGTAATGGGATACTACAGATGACCCTCTTGATGTAGACGAGAGTATTATCTTTATAACACTCTGTCCTCTCCCTAGGACTAAGAATTGCCACTGAAAGTAGCTTTCGAAATACGTGGACTGCTATTCATGTGTAACTGGAATGTTAAATCTTAATCTAGCTTGAATGAAATGTTGAAATTAGCATCGTATATGTCCAATTTCCAAATGCTCAAGGCCTGTGTGTGACCGCATTGGGAACCTGGGAATCATTCAGACACTTGGTAACTTTCTACAACAGAAAGAAATGTGTGTGTGTGTGTGTGTGTGTGTGTGTGTGTGTGTGTGTGTGTGTGATGTTTACATGATGATGGAAAGCCTGTGATGTTGTTAATCAACAGAATAAACTGATGCATGAATTCTGAGCTTCTCGACACAGAATGCAGAGTGGAAGTACAGTGGTGCTCTGATATAATCTGTGAAAGGAAGAGAAGAATCATGTACTGAAATATCAGTGGGCGGCCTTTTATCTTTTATTCACGGGTGGGTTGGTTGGTTGGGCTTAAAGATCTGTGAAATGCCAGGGTCATTAACGCCGTCCACATCAAGCAGCATCCACCACCTGAAATGTGTTTAACACCTTCTTTAGGATAAAAGGATAATTCTAAGCTCTTATACACTCTTGCTATGCATGTGGTCCTTACCCAGTCGTGGCTTTAGAGTTTAATAACTTATACTTCTTACTCTTTTCACACAGATTCTTGGAAACTAATGCTGATTTTCTACTTTTTCTTATTTGAATTCTTAGAGACTATTGCAGTATTCTAAAACTTGATTGCTATCACCTCCAGAACCTTCAATATTTTTTTTCTTTCATATAATCCTTTTTTTTGGGGGGGGGTGAAACACTGGGATCGGGGAGGTAAATGAACATCATCTGATGTATTTCTCGAGGGGTAAGATACCGATACATTTCAGGAGCAGAGGCTGATTAGAATCTACATCTCTTAGGAGAGAAGGGGGGAAGGGGTGGTTTGTCTCTGATTACCATATCTGATACACCAAAGCGGCCCTCCTGCTTTATAAACTCTATCTTTGATATTTCTAAGCTTTTGAAAAAAAAATGCCATCAGGCTCTTCTTTCTCAAAATAACTCTCCCTTTTTTCAAATCTCCCAGGTCTTTTGAACGATTGTATAACAGTATGAACGCTTTGGGAAACAGATCATACCATAACAATGAAGAACGAAGAACAATATGTATCGAAGTCTTTTTGTACAGTCCCCCATTGCGCTTTGTTCTCATCCTGAATCTCTTTCTGTATAACATCAGTTACCTCCTCATACCCAGACGTATAGACCAATGACGCCGCTTATCAAAGTAGAAATTTCTCTTGCTGCAATTTGCAAGCTTCAACCAATCCTCCAGCAGACAACCTTTATAGTACCTCCCAGCTCTGGTGATCATAGCCATCTCTCAGGGAAAACCCCAGGCTTGTATTATCTCAGGAGTCTGTGAGTCATGTACGACCCATCTCCTGCAAAGAACACAATTTCCAACCATCTTTCATGTCTCATCAACACCACTCCAGATTCACTCTTATCCACAGCAACGCTCTGGGATTAATCGCATATCCTAGATTTTATATGGGATTAACACATCTCTTAACCCGTGGAATTGTCTCATAGAAATTGGTATTTTTTTTTTTATTGCCTGTCTGCATTAGACATCCTCCCAGCTGACGATCCATGATAAAAGTCATGTTTATATAAATAGGAAGTTCTATCCGAGAATTTGGGTGTTGTTTTCCCCAATTACATGAAACCTCCATGGCAAAACTTGCGACAAAACACCTTATCACTTACCCAATCTACACTTTCAGTCCCCCTTCCAGCATTGCTCTGTATCCTCTGCCTTCACCGGTCACAGCTCAGTTCAGTTCATAAAGTCTCGTTTCTGAACTCAGACGAGGTTGACGCGCCTCCAGTTCCTATCGCCATCACTGTGTTGAAACCATATTCCTACGAGTATTCTCCTCTTTCTCATGTATTGTCTGCAGTTCCTCCCATCCGCTGACCTGGCGCTTGTATATGATGCCCTCCTTCCGGCCATAACCACTCTGTAGCTTTAGCGATAAGGGTAAACGCTTCTCTCATCACCATACTACTACCCGCACAGGAGGAAGACCCAAGCTTTGCGAAGGCATGTTCTCCATCGCCAACTAGATTCGAAAGGGCGGGCGGGCCGATACAATACGTTCTCCCCCCTTTCATTACTGGTATAGCGTTGTATTCTCTGCTGTAATACCCGAGCCTCAACTGTACGCTCGCTCACGATTAATATCCGCCTAACATATATGTAAATTACCACAGCTGGTGATTATACCACAATGGTGTTGTATAACTTGCCTGTTGCAGAATGTAATTATTGTCCTCTTCCCTCGACGCTTCCTCCTCAGTACAGGAGTAAAGAAATTAATATATATATATATATATATATATATATATATATATATATATATATATATATATATATATATATATATATATATAATATAATTTCGTGTATGTTTGAATTTGTGAGTGTGGTTTTATGTGCCTACTTATACTGTATGTCTGGTTCATTGTATGTGTGTATGATGTATTCAAACTCGTATGAATGCAAGTCTTGGCCTAGACTTATTCCTGTACCATCACCACCTTGGAAATCTTGCCGCCGGTGAATTAAATCGGTTGAAAAAAGATGAATAAGGATCCCACTGTGGGAAGCTTGTGTTCGGTTGCCGTTTTCTTTTTATATCTTAGCTGATGATGTGTTCGTCTTGTCCACTCGTGGCAAATGAACTTGCCATCATCACAGAGTCTAATTCTCTCTCTCTCTCTCTCTCTCTCTCTCTCTCTCTCTCTCTCTCTCTCTCTCTCTCTCTCTCTCCTCTTCTTCTCCTTGACGCCACTGGATATTGATGTTATGGTAGGGATTGATGTTATGGAAGAGACTGATGTTATGGTAGGGATTGATGTTATGGAAGAGACTGATGTTATGGTAGGGATTGATGTTATTCTACTTTGGGTGGATGGGTTCCCAGAGTCATCGTGACAGTGGAAACGTTACGTGACACCCGTGTGCGTGACAGTGTAAGCTGCAATGATGCTTCCGAGGGACGATTCTTTGGTGGTGTCGTTACACAGTGCAGTCGCCACTGAGTGGGTCTTTTCTTACCTTCGTGCCAACCCATCAGTGCACGTGTGGTGCACGACCATTCGGCAGTGAACGACGGCTCGCGAATGCAGCCTAACCCACAGGTGTGTCAATAGGGGTGCACCATTGACCATTGAACAGTGCACCACCATCAACCATTCAGCAGTGCACCATTAACCATTCAACAGTGCACTATCACCAACGATCCAGCAGTGGACCATCACCATCAGGCAACAGTGCACCATCACCATTAGGCAACAGTGCACTATCACCATCCAGCAGTGCACTATCACCATCCAGCAGTGCACCATCACCATCCAGCAGTGCACCACCACCATCCAGGAATGGACCATCACCATCAGGCAACAGTGCACCACCACCATCCAGCAGTGTACCATCACCATCCGGCAGTGCACTACCTCCATCTAGCAGTGCACTACCTCCATCCAGCAGTGCACCATCACCATCCAGCAGTGCACTACCTCCATCCAGCAGTGCACCATCACCATCCAGGAATGGACCATCACCATCAGGCAACAGTGCACCACCACCATCCAGCAGTGCACCATCACCAGACACGGCAGTAGAATCATAAAATACGAGGAGCGTCAGAATTCAAGCTCTGGGGATAAATTTCAGTGTCTATTTAGGTCGACACAAAACACACCATTGAAGTGAATACCATCCTACTCTTTCATGAACGGATTCCTCTGATGGATTTGTTCACTGCAGTTCTCAGGAGACGTACGTGTGTGTGTGTGTGTGTGTGTGTGTGTGTGTGTGTGTGAGTAATTTGCATATATATTAACCTGTCTCTTTCTCTGATTTCATTATTCATTTTTTCATAAATCTTCTTCAAATCATAGAATCTCATAATTCGCTTGTTCTGTGAAACTCGCCGATTTATCTTAATTTTTTTCCTTTCATACTCTTAAACAATAATACACTTATGCAGACATCTACTAAGCTTAATCTATTCCATGCATTTCTTTAATTCTATCATGGAAATGGGGGTAAAGATATCTTTCAAATGATAGAAGGCGAGGAGATTGCACGCTGGTGATGGAATTCTCTGATATTTGCAAAGGAATATGATCACAGAATTATCCCGGACGGGCCCTGGCGGTGGAGGGGAGGGTGGGTTGGGTTGGGTTGGGTTCCTCATGTCGAGCGGGGAAAAGGATGTTGGGTGGCCGGGTAGGAGGCCGGGGATAACATGGACAAGTGCTTCCGACACCGGATGACTTTGTAGGTGGGAGGGAAATGCCTGTCAAGAGCCAGGCAGCTTACGGGGAGAATTGTATTTTCCCTTTTTGCACATATTTCTACGTGTTTGGGAGAGCAATGTCTGCAGAGCTGATATATAAAGGCGGTATTTTTTCATCTTACGTATAATTCTACGTCTTTGGAGTTACGTTTGTGTGTCGTGTGTTGAGAAGAAGAATTTCCCCTTCAGACGTATCTCTACGTCTGTTGGGCTACGTCTACAGAGAGGCGTTTATTTTCTATATGATACATTTTTTTACGTCTTTAGAGCTAAGTCTACAGAACTATGTATATACGTAAGTATTCATTTTACACTCTATCGTACGTCTTTGGAGCTACTGTTCACATAAGCTTATGGTGATCCGTTCTTTATTTCATTTACAACAGTGCACGTACGGAGATACGCATGCATCATTGCATATAAATGTGTTGATGAGCTTTTAACACGTACGCACACAGACATCAAGATTCTTCCCCGGTCCACGTAAATGTACATGTACGTATCAGGAGACGTAGAGACACGTATATACACGAGTGGCAGGAAGTCGTGATGCTAAGAACAGTGATGTCCTTTAGCTGTGTACCCTAGCGTCGTTTCCGTTACAGGATAGGGGCATCCATATATAGTGTTAATGTCCCAGTACAGGCTTGATGAGTGGCCTTCCACACACACACACACACACACACACACACACACACACACACACACACACACACAAGTGTGTAACGAGACCCCAACAAAAACACAGGAGCAGCCAACCCTACATAATAGCCCAGAATACCAACGCATCAAATTACTAGCGTATCATACTTGTGCAACACAATAAACACGGCATAAGCTAGGACCATCGAAGGCCTCATAAGAGTGGAGCATACTAATTCAGAATATGACGGGCGCATACTAGTACAGTACACCATAGGAGGATATTAGCACAGCATACCACTGGAGCATACTAGTGAAGTATACCATCGGAGGATACCAGCGCAGCATTCTAACCCGGCACCTTAGAGAGTATACTAAGGCAATACATCAGCGCGGCTCGACGCTGGGGTATGTCAGCACTGTATGTACTAATATAGCATTCTGAATACGACACACAGCAGAACATCTCCATTAACCCCTTCCCTCATCTGACAGCCAACATGTCGATCTGTAAGGTTAAAAAAAGAAGACATTGAGTACCCTTTCTAGACCTTGTGTAAAACTTAAATAAGCAACGTAAATTGGCACTCGAGACAGCGTCCGTTGTTGTGGATCGGATGTCAGTGGAGCGAGGCCTGGCCTCGGGGGGAGGAGCAGGGAGCGGAGGAGGGAGGCGAGGGGAGAGGGGAGAAGGAAAAGGCCCTTGAGTCGCACCCTAAACGCAGTCATTATCCTACTGTGGGTTTTTGTTGGCGGAGTAACTGATGCCCCAGCGCGAGGAACCCGTCGCTGGGAAGGGAGCCAGATGCTTTGTGTTACAATCTTCGCTGCTCCCTTTTCCTCCCTTCCCCTTACTTTCCCCATCCCTTCCCTTGGTGCGCGCGCCTGTCTAATTCTGATCATTGCATCTCTCTCTCTCTCTCTCTCTCTCTCTCCTTAACTATCATCAGCGCTACTTTTCAGCGCCCCAGCAACAGCAGCAGTAGCAGATGTTCCTGTGGGTGGGTGGAGCAGAGGAGCGTCCTTGGTTACTTCCTCATTTAGAACGTCAGCCAAACGCCTCACGGTGAGGACGTGTGGGGGTTGTCAACATTCCGGGAAGATGTTTTCATCAATCTTAGTTGTAACTCTCGCATTCTTGTCGTTCAGAGGTCTAAAGCATCATTTTATATATATATATATATATATATATATATATATATATATATATATATATATATATATATATGATTTCTGTGGTAGTCACTTTTAGAATCTCCAGTTCAGTATTGATTATTGCTCCAATACAGATGGCGATAACAGACCTACTCAGGGACGATTAGTATTATTTAATATTCAAATGTATATGCAAATTAGGTTCTGCTGATTGACATTGCCTGACCTGGCATAACTGATACTGGACGTGTTGGGATTATTCACACACGAAGTCTGCCGTAATACTGCCACACTGTCACGGTTATAGACTGAAGCTCTCGAGATAAGTGTGGCCGCGAGATTTTCATCCTCGTTGAGTTCTCAAGAAACAAGTGAGTTTGTATCTGTTTTCTTATCAGTTCTCACCATATACCTCGTCCACCTTCATCGCTTATGCAATGCTGTTTTCCCCCCAACGTGTGCACGAGGGAGTGTTATCTTCTCATCATCGTTTGCGCGCCCCCTGCCTCCAGAACACACCCTCAGCTTATCTGCATCTCATGTGAATGTCTCCCTCCGCCCGCCCGTCGTCACTCTCCCACTCCCACGCTCAACGTATCTACTCGGATCTCTTTCAGCCCGGCGCCCTGCCCTCCCTCCGCCCCTCCCTCCCCCTGCGGTCGCTCGAGCCCCCAGAAGGGAGCTCTCTCATGCTCTGGGGACTCCTCAAACACTTCCTTCCCAAAACTGTTTACAGTCTCTCGTGCAACCTCTTGAACCAACTGTAAGCCTCTGTGAATTCATCCTTCATTCTATTTGATTTTCAGTTTTCCTCCCGACCCACGGGACTGAACGCTTCGACGACAACACCCTTCATGATTTCTTTTTCCCCCCTTTTTTCCCCCACGTTTTCTAAGGGAGGTGATTTTGGACGTTGAATCTCCAAGCACTATCATGGCTAACTTTCCTCTTTCCGTTGGTTGTCGTCTTCTCATACGCATCACAAATTTGTAACAAAAAAAAAAGGTTCTATCCTTCATTTATCCTCCAGTATTGATTCCTGGTAGAGTGAAAGGCCTGGGCAACGTCCGCGAGAGAGGAAGACGAAGGGGAAAAAGTAGATAATAGATATGTGCCATAGCCCCTCAGACAACTGAAAGATTGGTAACGTGAAGACTCGTCTATCTCCCGTCCTCTACCTTCACTAGCCTCTCATAACCAACATCATTACCTCGCCCAGCGCCTCCATTAACTACAGAAGCCTAGGATATATGACCGGGGCCTTTCGGTGTCACGGGGAAGTATAGGGTCATAGATCGTTGGCATTTTCGAAGGACATAATGGTGTTACGCCCCGTTGCTGCGGATCCTTGATGCCTTCATAAACCCCAGGGTTCGATAACTCCCCCGGCACATTGGACGATCGATATCTCGGGCAGCGTAGGCGAGCTGTGCATACATTACACAGACGTACAACTCTTATAACAACATGCGATTCCACTACGAATCAATGATCTCTCAATGGTGAAAAAAAAAAAAAAAAAATCTGATATTAAACAAGCGTAAAAAGACGTGGTGGAGAGAGAGAGAGAGAGAGAGAGAGAGAGAGAGAGAGAGAGAGAGAGAGAGAGAGAGAGAGAGAGCAGATATTTAGTCATTGAAGATACTCAGTGAATGTCTTCATGAATGTGTCAGAGAGAATTAGATAAGTTATTATTCAAGTCATTGCAAAATAAAGTTTTCATCATACATTCAAGACCTCTTTTATAGAGGCTTCTGCAGCTACGAGGCTGCGCTGCAATAAGAAGCAGGGAAATAACGGATTCTTGATAAGAACAAGAAGGTCCACGACGATGCTGTACTCCCTTTCGTCAAATGACCATCCATACAGCTTCGCCGGAGATGACCTTCTGCTTATTGTGTCAGAGAGAGAGAGAGAGAGAGAGAGAGTGAGTACTCTACGTCAACACACAAGGGGTGGGGGAGAGGATCACCCCACACAACTAACTGCTCGGCTGTTGTTGTTGACTGACTGACTGACCAGCGTAAATCCGGCACCACCACCTCCTCCACCGTTGGCTGGGTTCTCCTCCTCCCGAGGTTGATGGGCCGTGGAATATTCGGTTCTTGTGTATCACGCCGCTGGACCCGGTGCTCCGGAGTCTCGCTTGCTTATTGTTGTTGTTGGTGGTGGTGCAGCTGCTGGTGCTGCATCATAAGCCACGGGAGAGAACCACTCCTCTTTCTCCCCTATATACGAATCTGTCATTGACCGAAGACAGAAACCAATGGGAGGGTATCAGTTCTCTTTTTTTTTGTGTGTGTGTGTGTGGTTTCGACATCACTTCAGGGGAAAATATACGTTGAGGTGGTTTCTATTCCCGAACACAGGACTCCATATGATAGACCTCAGATACGCAACCAGTGTCTTGTGAAAACTCCTATACCATCGGGTAAGGATGCTTTCATCTGCGCAGGCGCGCTCTTCCCTACCGAGGCGCCGAAGGGGGGAAAACCGTCATGGGTAGTAAATCAGAAACTGTCGACGGAGGTAATGGTCCGATAATATCTTCGCTGACTCAGAAAGGGCGTTCGTAGGCGCCAGGACCATCTTCATCCCCCATTAACCATTTACGGTCTTTAAAGCGTAAAGAAAATCTATTGATTAATATGTGATGTTATATGTCGATCATAACGCAGCTTCATCACAACAAACCTTGTTTCCACAATGGCATTACATATGTATGCATGGGTACATATGAATTGATGATGTATACAGCGACTGAAAATAGCAGCGAATAAGCGTACCTAAGAGCAGTTGGTCATTAGACAGTAATCTACGGCGTTTATAACCAGGGAATAATGTAGCGAGGCGGCAGTTGTGTCTTGGGCGCGAGACGGGTCGGACGCACGCAGCTTCGCTCTGGGTCCCCGCCCAGGAGCCCTTTCGCGCACCTTCTTCCTGCTGCTGCTGCTGCTGCTATTCGCCGTTAATCTTACCTCTACGACGAACCTCACGATGGAATTCATGGGTATTGTGGAGACGCATGGAACTGGTCCTCTTTCGCTGTCGTAAATATATTGAGCAATGTAAATATCTAAAGTGTATGATTGAAAATAACAGCTTGACTTTCGTATCGTATTGGGGGAAACTGTTTGATAGAATGGAAAAGCTTGATGAACGCTCCAAAGTACAATGATTTTACAATCGCCTTCATGGCAATCGTGAGCGTACTTGGTCCCCAGTGGGATAAAACATCCAGTGAACTACATGACTTACAAACAACTCGGAAAAAAAAGGAATGAAAGACGGATTTTGATGATAACGTGTTTACACCTGGTTGTTGTATATGGTGAAAGTGGTTGTGATTCTTATCTATGATGATATATGGTATGCGTTAGATATGCCAGTTCTTATCTCAGTCCTCAGGTGTTAGCAAATAAAGGATGTGAACTTGTGGATAACATGTTTAATCGCAGTGTTAAAAGTTTTTTTTTTCGAATTTCTCGCCACATATTCTCTCTCTATCTGATATATATATATATATATACACACACCTGTCTATTGATCTACTGATTTTTCTCTGCCCATCTATCGCTGCCTTACCATAAATCACTCTATAAAAAACATTAAACTTTTTCTGTCTCTCCTTCCCATCTTGTCTCGGCCGAACCAACTCTTGAGGATGGAGTTGTGTTTTTCGAGTGAGGGATCCTTGGACGAGTGGGAAGGGTCATTGCCGAAGACAATCGCAGCAAGAACTCATTTCCTCAATGAATGGAGTGCTTGTTTGAAGTTTAAATTGCAACCTGAAGAGGTTGTGAAAGCACCTAAAATGCATTTGATGATTGCCCGACTGTGGGGGGGGGGACAAAGGACCACCCCTCCAAATGTCCACCCCCCCCCTCCCTCCCTCCCCCAACGACACTCGACATTAGAATAGACAGAAGAATAGAGTCGGTGCCTCTCCTGGACGTCTGTGTCTTTGCAGGGAATCTTTATGTTTGTTTCAGGCAAACGTTTATATATTCCCTATTCACGATACGTTATGATTCATTGCTGGAAATGACATGGCTTTTCCTCCAGAGGATCTAAGTGCATTTAACTACAGTCCATCGCCACACTATCTTTATAAATGGGAGGTATTCATGTACTCTCTCTCTCTCTCTCTCTCTCTCTCTCTCTCTCTCTCTCTCTCTCTCTCTCACACACACTTTTTTTTCTTAATGGCTGATTTAATTTTTTTTTAAGATCATGTTATTACAGTAGGCTTGAGGGATATTTATGCTAGATTACATGCAATACTCAAGTAAAAAAAAAATTACTTTGGGGTGAAAAATTCGTTTGTCTATTTTATCACAAGAGACGTTTTCTGATCAGGAAGATAACGATAACGTCAAATACTTATCATGATAGTCAGTGAGAGCGACAAAGGCATCACGCCCCGTCTCCCTCACCTTCTCTTCAGATCGTGCAATATTCCTCCTTCCATGAAAATATTCCTGTATCAAGTTATTTACCACGTGTCCATCTCGATTTCTCTATGAGACTTAGGAGTCAAATTCCATCTGACATATTTACGATTTCTTTGACAGATTATTTTTTTCCTGTTTGTACTGAAATGTAAAATGGATTAAAGGAAGTCCAAGCTTTTCCAGCATATTCGGTGAAAATGATGTTCAGAAATATCCTCAAGTTGGTGCAAGTCTTAGGTTACTCCAATAGTGTAATTGGATTTGCTGAAATTGAGCCGTGACTCGGGGCTCTCCTGAAAACCCTAGGGAGCCTTTTTCCTCTTCTTCAACACCCCCTCCCTACCATTTTTTTTCTTCCCCTCTGAACTTCGAGAAGAATTTCCAATTTGAGAAACATCCAGCACTGTGTTTCTAAGGAAGTGAATATATATATATGTATATAAATGTATCATTTTTTCCCTCGACATTGAACCCTTTGGTGACTGTGAGAAGAAATAGAAAGAACTACGATTAAGGAAAGATAGTGAATCTCGTAGAAAGAAAAAAAAAGAGAGAGGAGAGAACGATAGGAATTAACCACGCACAAAATAGCGAGACATCTCTCACAACACTCGTGTGTCCTGTTAACCCGAAGGGACCTCGAAGCGAGTGGAAGACTTCACGAAGAAAAAAAGAGGAAAAAAAAAAGATTAGAAAAAGAAAATCCTCTTGTATTCAAGACAACAACAGAGACGTTTCCGTGGGAGGGAAGAAGAAGGCTTGGAAATTCCTCCCCGACGTAAGGGAGGCAGAACATCCAGCAGGACGCGTTTATGGTGTGAGGGAAAAAAAAAAAATATGAAGATTTCGAGTGAGAGTTCTTGGAGGGCGAGGTTCTTCCTCCTCCTGGTCCTCTTCCACCTGAGCGGGAGCCTCGCCTACTCACACTGGGGCCAACACAGAGGTGAGTACTCCTCCTGCTGGGGAGGATAACGGTGTCTAGTGAGGTCAAGTCTCGTGTTAAGCTGCTTAGGGATGGGTGATGACGTGGCGTCAGAAGGTCTCATATGGGAAGTCTTTTACAAGTGGCGTTTTGGAGGAGCTGCATTTTCAAACCTCTATCTTTCTTTTTTTTTTTTGTATTGTAGACCAGTGTATGTCTGTGTGCTGTGGACCGGTGCATGACTGTATACTGTAGACCGCTATGTGACTGTGTACCGTAGACCCATGTGTGACTGTAGACTGGTGTGTGACTGTATACTGTAGACTGGTGTGTGACTGGACACTGTAGACTGGTGCATGGCTGTATACTGTAGACAGGCGTGGGGGTTTACATTGTAGGTGGGATCATATATTCATATATGAAATCTACCGTAATTCTGGAAATATTGTTGACATGTGAAGTATTTATCAGTTCATTGTTGTATAACACTGTTTTCTGTGTCACATGATGAAGGATCTTTGCTCGAAATACATTGCTTTCTATTTTTCTTTAGTCATATTAGATATAGGAGGAGGTTAAGCGCATTATAAGATTTTTCCTTTAATACATATTCATCTCAGACCCATCGTAAGTCTTGCATTCATAGAGGCGAGGAAAAGATTATTCAGTTCATTGTCTGTATCGTTTCCCCTAACTAGATTATCATTTCGAGAGTATATCTTAGTCGCAAGATGCATTCGTATTGCATTCAGTGCTCACTGATCGCTAGGTGGTCACCAAACCAGAGCGAGTAACGTATTTGACAAATGTTCACAACTTTTTTACTCTTAACGTTCCTCACCATTGAAGACTTATGAACTTCGCTGCATAAAAGTATGATGTGAAAATTCCTAAGCCATCAGGACTAATGTCATGAGAGGTCATGAACAATATAATGCCATGGGAATGGACAATAATGCGATACATAATGGATAAAAGCCTTTCTACCCTAGAGGACGGTAAAGGGATTGGACAGAAGGAGATACGGGATGCGAAATGGGATAAGGGACGGAATTTTAGTGTATACCTAGACCACCTGCGGAAGAAATGGTGACATGGGGGAGGCCAGCTTTGGGAAGGACGCAGTGAATTATATGACTTAATTCTATGACATAATTCCCTTTAGTTACTCCTTGATTCCGACGTTTCTTACTGGCACATACGTGGCTCTAAGGGTGATATGAACTAACCCCCTGGGCGCGAGGGGACGAGACTCGCACACGATAGTGAAATCCACAAGCACGATCGTTGTGCTCAATGGCACGACCTTTGAGCATAACGGCATGACCATTAAGCACGGTAATATGACCCTTAGGTGCAACAGTGTGATGACTTGACCAGACCCATAAATGTCAGGTCAGAAGGTCGCATCATGACACACAAAGGTCGTCTAACGTCTTGATCAATCAAGGGTCGTATACACCGTCGTACGAAAGGGTCGTACCGTCGTACTCAAGGTATTAAGGAGATACGCTGCTGATTGTTTCTCTTAACATACGTTTGATATGATGGAACGTATCTATCCTTAACATGTGAAGGAAGCGAATGTACGTATTCAATTCCCCAGATCTCGTGTATTTATTCTGTTATAACACTAGGGAGTCACTGCTGCGCACACATTTACATGACGCAACGACACGTTTGCAATGATCGTCTCGTTAAGCTGGAGTAATTCTACCGTAATGTTATACCTCTGTCTGCCTCACTGCGTGAATATCTTACGAAGGAAGTCGCCTCCCGTTATCCCAGGTCATTTCAGATTATTGCTCACGTCTTGGAAACGCAAATAAGTTGCTCATTTGCAAGAGCTTAGATCCTGTTATTACATGAGTAATAAGACAAGGAATATCATTGCTTATCTTACCCCCAAAAGAAATATATCTGGCTATTGCTGTCCTATACACATTGCTGCTGTTTCTATTAACAGATACGATATGACAGATAGACGAACAGACATAATGGTTTATTGATAGACATTACATGGGTGCGTATAGATGCATACAGTCCATGTTTATATGTACGATAACAAGAGGTTATATACTGGATGAAAAGACACCGGAATAAGAGATCTGCTGCTCTTCTGGCATTTGCGATCCTGTCTCTGCTAAAAGTTAGAGAGTTTGATCCGATATTTATTATTAATTCTGAATCGATTGTGATAGACTTGGAATTCACCTTGCCGAGCGCTTCTCTGTGTTCTACCCGCGTATCAATTACAGATGATGGAGACTGTCGCCCTGGGATGATATAAGGCGTGGGATTGTGATATGTCTGGGACAAGACATATTGGAAACAATATCCCCTTGATGAGGATGATGTTTTGCTCATTCATTTCCACAATTCTTTCTTCGCCGCTGTCAAGGTGTTCAGTTCCAGGTGATTTTTCTCATTCGACGTTCATTCTTTTGTCTGTCATGTTTCTGCAGCTCTTTGAAAGATATGAGTATCGGGGTGGGTGTTATCTGTTTGTTTTTTTTTTTTTTCGTTTACTTTACTGATAAGTAGGAAGGAGACTGAAATGAGAGCAGTTGTTTAATGAAGGTATTGACAAACGATGAAAATGAACAGAAGCTTACATGAAAAGCATTTAATTTCCGCTTTTGGCAAAATGAAAGAAAAAAAATAATACGACTCCTGACTTTAATAAAAGAAATAATAGGCAGGTGTGCATATAAGCCATTGTTTTGTTTTTCAGCCAATGTTCTCACTAATCAACAGGCGGTGTATCCTATTTCTCGTTTTAATACCAACTGTGGTTTCGTTATGTAGGACGCTTATATCATCGAAACATCCAGGGAGATGTGAAACTCGAAAGCTAATTTAGAAAAGAGGATGTAGGAAGGAAATTTGATACTAGGGACATTATTAACTTTACCTAGATTAAAATCTGCCTTACTGGGGAAGCCTGTTCGATTCTGAGATTAAGGGGAAGGGAAAAAAATAAAAGTTTGACGAGATAATACGTAGAAAAACAAAGAGATGGTCGAGTGAATTTTGAAGAAGTGATTTGTCTGCAGAGTTGAGCCAACATCGTCAGAGTGTATTGAGTTATCTTTCCTATTGAAAAAGATTTGATCATAAAGTTTGGGAAGCGGGTAGGAGACAGGACTGAACCTTGAGGAACAGCCCTATGCATTGGGGATACAGAAGGTAAGGTTCATTCACCCCTGAGCCATTACCAATATAGACCAACCAGAGGAAAAATGAAATAGCCAGATATGAAAGAACAGAGTGAGGGAGGTAATCCGAAATAGGAGAGCTTGGAGATCAAACCCCTGTGCCATATCGTATCAAAAACCTCTATAAAGGGCTTCGGAAAAGAGATGACCAGACAATTTAGGAGGACGAGGAAGGATATCACTGGTAGATTTCGCTTCGTGGAATCCACATCACTGATCACAGAGGAAGGCAGTGAGGACGAAGATGCTTCATAAAATAGGATTTGAGACTGAAAATGATAGTAATTTGAACGGTGAGTTTGATCACCCTCTTTTTTTTTTTTTTAGGAGGGAGTAGTGGGGGGGTGGTGAGGCTTTATGAGTGTATATATCTAAGATGCAGAAAATGGAAAATGGATTCTAGGCAAATGATTTGCAATGAAGACACGAGCAAGTACGTGTACGGGCTGAGGTCCTGAGGCAGACAGACCCCTTGAGACACGAAGAGAGATGTCATCTTGCATCCGCGTACAGAAACGAGCTCTTCTGGGTCTATAAGAGTGGAGAGTCTAGGGTGTGTTGCGGGGTCAAGTAAGAAGCGCAGTCAGAGTTAAAGGAATGTCAGAAACGTGTAGGGTAGAAATGCGGTAGATAATGATAACGAAAAGTGTTGGTTTGCACAAGAGAATAGAGACAGTTATACGACTGTCTGTACGGAGGAGCAAAGAAAGATTAGATCGAAAGCATACTAGAGGATTCCTCGTAGCCAAAGGACCATCAAGACCTATTGGTCTAGGGAGAACAGAGGTTATCGCGTTTCCTCTGAGTGAATGGGCACTTCGCCTCGGGAAGAACAGATCTGCAATGATTTTCTGGCGGAGATGAAAGCTGAATGAGAATCAAAGAAAGGAGAGCTTTCCCGGTTCTCTTGTCCGAATGGTCTCAGAACAAGAGAGATTGAACCTTGGACTGGGGGAAGAGATAGTCTTAGAGGATATCTGGATTTATGTCTCCATTCCCACAACAATATCCTCCGCTGTACGTTCGAGAGAAGCCGAGGCATCGCCTAAGGAAAAGCATATATTGTTCCCAAGAATTCTTTACTTCTTTTTTCTTTTTTAACATCAGCTGAACCAGTAAGTGCTACTGGAATATCATAGCTAGCGTTCAGAGTGGATGTTAGAGGGTAGGATCATCATTATAGAAACATCTGCAAGAGGCTGTTTTAGACGAATCAGATAGGAGATACTGTATAGGTGTAGGGCAAATGGATGAAGGTAATAGGTAAAACAAGTCCAGAGATTTGAGAAAGTACTTGATCGTAAGGGCATGGCAGATGAGCAGTGTGGTTGGATATTCCGCTCGGCATCGGGGCTTCGAGAGTGAGGGCTTCGACCCCCGGACCATCTCTGCCTTGGTGTATTCTGAGGCGCTCTTTTTGGCGTGCCTCTTAGGTCGAGAAGTCAAGGAGGTCACCTCGAGGATGAGAGGATATCACGGTGTTGGGGCAGTAACCTCCAATGGTTGAAGAATATTTAAAGATTTATAGAGTTAAGGGAATAGTAGGTGGGAAAGATGAATATTTATTGTTTTGGGAATAAGCGAACTATCCTCAAATACATATGTATATTATTGTGTGTCTGTGTGTCTGTGTGTGTGTTCCCACACAAACATGGTCCGCCCCGAGTACGTGAATAAAAGAATTGTTTACTCTCAGAGGAAAAAGACAAACAGTAGATCCGGCTTTCATCTGTATTCCAAGAAATCTTCAAGACATCCCTGAAGATGTGTTGAAATACATACGAAAGTTTGACTTGGCTTTGTGGCTTCTGTTTTTCTTACCAGACTGAAGAAATAGATAATGTATACCGGTATATATATATATATATATATATATATATATATATATATATATATATATATATATATATAGCTTACATATTTAGTTTAATTGCCGATAAGACTTGCGTGACCTCATGTCACTTCAGCTCGGTTAGAGGGGATGTTTTATGCCGCGCCCTTGAGCCACAAATAGCAGCGGCCTTAGTGGGCCAGGTTCTCGGGTGATTATCGTTACATTAATCGGCAAAGTTTCCGTGGTAAATTTTCAGAAAGCTGGACTCGCCGGACGTGGCCTGAGAAAAACGTGTATGTAAAGAAATTTTAGTTAGGGAGACTTTTATGCACCCGTTTTTGAATCGCCGAAAGGAATCAGCAAAGTCAGCCTTCAGTTCGTCAGGTTAGAGTTGATTATGGTCAAATCTTAGGGTTTAGATGGTTATGGTTCAGGAATTACGACCAACTGGACATTGCTGCAAAATCTGTCTGTTTTAGATAAACCACTTACTGACCCTCCTTATTATAAACGTCCGTGTCCCTTCGACTGTCAGGGGTGTAGTGCAACTTCTAAGTTTATATTTTCTTGTTTGGATCAAGTGAAGTTTGTAGTTTTTCCTCACAAACTGTGTAATTAAGATTACAGCTTATGATATTGATGCCAACTTTTGTTACAGAATCAATGCGTAACCATTCACGATTGTAACTATAGTTACATAATGCATTGCTCTACGTTGGGCAGTCCCGTAAATCTCGCTCCATGTATGGTACATAAAACTTCCTATGGGGCGACATTAAGGGATTCAACAGACTCTGGTAACATTAAAAGAAAAAGAGGGTTTGATATACAGGATCCAAATTTCTCTCTAGTCTGGTGATTTCATGCGGGTCCTTTCAGGCCTTCCAGATTTTTTCTTTTTAACCCATTCGCAACAGGACCTCAAAGATTCACTTTCCTTTATAAGTCTTCGCATGTCATCCAGTTTACATGCACCAATCTTGGTGTAGCAGAGGTATAGAAATCATGAGCCATTCAACCATTCTTTGACCATTTCAAGAAAGCTGTAATGGATGGACTAAAGACTTGGAACTTTTCAATACAGGATGATCATCAGGGGAACATCGCCATACATAATGAAAGCCACTTCTGCTCAGCATTCTGGTGTGCACAGGGAATTAAACGCTGATAGAGAGGGTGGGAAACTGAGGTAAAAATCCTTTAATATATCTACGTTCACAGCGCCATTTGATTTGAAGAATCTTCAGAGTTAAGATATTCTGTTTAATGCTTGATGATGAATTTTGAAACTCTGCTTTTTTGTACCTCTTTTCGGTATGAACAGGATATGGTCGACTGTCAGCGATGTTAATTCGCAACTAAAAGTCGACACGATAGCCAATACATCCCACATTATAATCTAGAGTGAGACGAAGGGCAGTACGTTAGTGTGGGTGTTTCTCCTCAGTGAGTTATTCCTGGTATCAAGGTGGAGGACGAGGCTATAGATCGACCTTGCTTTCTCTCCTGTCTTCAGGACCTTCTCTTGATTCACTCGAGCTCCAGAGAACTCCCCAACAAAGCCATCTTAAATGATGTAACTCCTCAAACCCGTTGTCCCTTTGGTCAACATTCCCAAAGAACCTCGTAACAATCACTTCCCCCACTTCCTCAGATTCTTCAGCTCCTAAAACCCATCCCGCAGTTCGACTCTACCAATACCCAGCCCTCCAAGACGATGCTTCAATTTTCTTCACCTCCAAATCTTGTCCCTCCAGTTCACAGTCAGGAAATGTAATTCAGTTTTATCTCCCAACTAGCTACATCTTGTTGGCTTGTATACATTTACACTTGAATATATGTTAATGTTAAAACCTTAATTTCCACTCTATATCAATTTAAGTGAACACTATCAACACTCGCATATTTGTTAATATCCCTAATAGCTTTGTTTATTTTTAACTCTGAATATACAAATATGATATGCAACACGCAAATAAACAGGAATTACCACAGAAAGAAATCATCAAGCGTACGTCTGGAAATCGTATTTACTTGTTTTACGAAACCAGTGATAACGAACCATGGTGTGTTTACACTATACGTTGATGACTGCATTACGAATATAAAGAGGAAAGAATATACCAAATACATTACTCTCTCAGCTCTTCGAGATATATATATATATATATATATATATATATATATATATATATATATATATATCACTGGATCTCAACATCTCATCATCACCGTTACCAATGTCTGAACTGTGTAGTTGGTTTCTGTGAATCAGGTTTACAATGATATTTCCATGCTGATGCGCCATCAGTGTTGTCAGTGAAGGCGTTACATCCTGGATGTCGTTGTAAAGTCAAAACACACATACACACACACACACACACACACACACACACACACACACACACACACTTGCACACATTTTGCTATCATTATAACATTATATGTTTGCGGAGGATTATCCAGTTGCTTACATTACCTAGAAACCTTTCGTTAACAAAGATATGCAGTGATTTGATGAAAAATATGGAGGCAAGTTATTTTTTGAAGTACACGTCTCTCTTATCAACTCCTATGGGAAAGTATTTAGGAAAGATATGTTCAGAACGAAGAGAAAAATAGAAACTGTTTAATTATAATACTTATCAAAGATACAGATGCTTTAAGTGTATGTGTGTGTGTGTGTGTGTGTGTGTGTCTTTTGTTGTGTCCATAATGACAGACTCTGTCGGAGGAAGTAAGAGACGTTGTGAAAAACCGTCCAATTCTAAAGTCTACTAAATGTCTCCTGGACATTTTATGGGATCGGAGGGAGATAAAGATTCTCATTTAAAAAGATTACCAGGATGGATGCTATCCTGTGAGAGGAAGAAGTGATAGTCTTGTTATCTTGTTATCTATGTAGGCAATAAACATGTTCGAGGACTGAAAGACCTGGCGAGCGAACTACTTGTATGGACAGTTAGGAAGTGGAGGAGAGGCTGTTTAGTTAAACGCGATGGAGAAATTTACTCTTTCATACACCAGGTCTGGGGTCTGTAATTGGTGGTTTGGTCGTTTGGCTGGCTTAGTTGGTAATCAAGGTTATGAACTGTCTCAGGTCATTAAGGCTGTCCACGTCAAGTTAGAACCACCTATCGAAGAACAAAGCAAAACACGTAAACAGTAACTACCTTATGGCGAATGAACAGCTTGCTATCAACTAGTTATAATTTGCCATGTGGTATGTGATCACTACAGGTGCTTTGCCATGACCTCCAAGGAGGACAGAACCGCAACCATTAATTAGCTGCAGACAGAACTTTGTCCACGATAACTTGGCCTGACTGTTACAAAGTCTGATGACAAATGAATCTTCACTACAGATGTTGGTGGACAGAGACACCTGCATAAAATAAAAAGCGTGTATAGTCATGCAGACCTGTCTCATGGTGCGATATATATATATATATATATATATATATATATATATATATATATATATATATATATGTATATGTATATATATATATATTCTTTCATTTACTGCATTTTCGTCTTTTCGTTCGTAGCTTTCCACAAGTGAAGATAAATTTGTGTACGTCCGTCCCGGGAGACTTCGTAAACAGAATTTACCACTTGGCAAGACGAATAAGAATGTCATGTTTATTTGATGTGAAAAATTCAGATGGCCCACACACGTGAGATGTGAAGGCGACCTGTTGCTCTTGGCCTGTCTCCTTCTGAGGATACGAGTTGGCTGATGTGACAGAAATCCTACGAAGGAAAAAAAAAAATGATCTTATTAACTGGCTCGTCTTTACCAACAAGCCATTTTCTCCTGCAGTCCAATTTAATGAAGAACTTCGTAATATTCGGAGTCATTCCAAGTGATGAATTCTCTTAATTCGTGTCTTTGAGAAAGAGCAGACGTCTTCATGCTCTAGGTGACGAGAAGTAATACCTGGATCGTGGCGTATTGCATGTTCATCACCATCTGATAACGGTAATGTTAATAAATGATACGCCTGGTTATTTTCACTGGAGCCGCGTGGACACACACACACACACACACACACGGGGTGTGGGGTGGGGGACGTGCGACACAGCTGCTATAATTATCGTAAATGGTGTCTGCAACGTCCATTACGTGACGACCTTCACTTTCGCGAAAATGAGAGAAGTTGATGATATTGAAGATAATGCGATGCACGTACTAATTCATGGTGTTGACGGAGGGCGTAAATGAGTGTCATTTCGACGCTAAGATTACAGAAAATATGTAATCTTTGAGGAATTAGGGGGGTGGGGGATCAAGTATTACTGGCTTTACGGACGTAGATCTTCGCTGTAATATTTTGATGACAGTACCGCCAGTCGTAACGAATGATCATAAGACAGACCCATCCCCCAGCCCCCCTAAAAAACAGACCCTCCCCCTAACAAAAAAAATATTTGTAATCAAGACATATGATATGAGTGACCTCTAATTTGGACATGGCTCTATTCACGTTGAGTCTAAAGGATCGTTTGTCGTCTGTGAGTTACGATATGTCTAGATACAGAGCTGGAGGAGTGAGACACTGCGAATACCTTCCATTGGCTAGTGTTCTCAAGAGACCAACCGTGGCTATCGTATGAGTGTTGATGTAATACAAGGTGGCTCGTCAGGGTGAGTGTAATGATGGATGTATTGGTGTTGTGTTTACGAATCATACTCAGGTGTATGTTGAGTTTTACGAGTTTTATGTACTGAATTGTATTATGAGTGTATGAGTTATACTGCATTACACTGTGAGTTTATACTTTATGCTGCATTGCGTTGTGGGTTTATTACTAATAATTAGATATATTGTTAGTTTATGAGTATTACTGGGATATGTTGTGAGTTTATAAGTAGTACTGTGATGTATTATGAGTTTATGAGTTATACTGATATACATTGTTAGTTCATGAGTTATACTGTGGCATATTATGAGTTTAAGAGATAGAATGAGATGTAAGTTGATGAATTGTACTGAGACACAACGTGTTCATAAGGTATACTCCGAAATGTTATGAGTTTATGATTCACTGGGACATAAACTGTGGGCTTCAGTCATCTTTCATACACTGCTTTATTCTGCTTACATATTCCCTGTTGGAAGTCTTTTTCTATCTTCGGCTGCAAAAGTTGCTACATTCAGTTTTACCATTATACTCTCTCTCTCTCTCTCTCTCTCTCTCTCTCTCTCTCTCTCTCTCTCTCTCTCTCTCCCCATCGTTCCCCAAAAAGATATAATTTATCTTGTCAGTCCCATCCTTTTCTACACCAATAGTCCAGCGGTACAACACAAAGGTTTTATCTTTTATAAAACCTGTGGGCATGTTGATATTAACTTATGATTCTGCACGTGTGTAAAGGGTTGGTAAGAGAACCCTTGACGTATTGGTAACCACATATGAGTTACCACATATCTTCGGGTTCGCAAGAGAACCGTTGATGGATATGGCACTAGGTAAGAGAGAGAGAGAGAGAGAGAGAGAGAGAGAGAGAGAGAGAGAGAGAGAGAGAGAGAGAGAGAGATTTTGAGAGAGTTGTCATTGGTGGGCTTGCTGGTTATCTGGGTTTTTTTTTTTGGTCTTTAGGCTGCCAGAGTTTTAAAGGCTCTGAACGTTATTTGGTTACCATCAGTTGGAAAAAAAAGAAAATGTTAGACTCCTCCTCCAGGTGTTCCAAATAATTCTAAGGCCATAATCGCTCTTATTATATGCAGGACCTTTAGTTATCGTGGCTGGTTAGCTGCTTGGGCTGGAGGCCTATGAACCACTAGGGTCCTCATGGCAGTTAATATCAAGCTACATCCACCAACCGATATACCCTCAACACCTTCACCTATTAAGGATGATCCTAGACCCATCCACGCTCTCTCTCTCTCTCTCTCTCTCTCTCTCTCTCTCTCTCTCTCTCTCTCTCTCTCTCTCTCTCTCTCTCTCTGTATGGCTCTTGGTTACGATGAAGAACAGCAGGCGCTTAATGAAGAGGCCTCAGCTACCTTACCCACTTTGTTAACAAATATCAGTTTCTGAAACTAAGCCAAAGTTGCAATGTTGTGATACACAAGTTGTGATTACTCTTATAAAATCTTTTAAAAGCATGACGGAAAAAAGAGATTATCTTTTTCTTTTATTAACACTTTACTAAACAATTTTCTTTTGTTTTCTGTAAACATCAGTTCATGAAAATGCTGATGAATCTCTTCAAGTGTAGATGAGGAACACAGTTCCTTACATTGACCATAGATCAACGTTACAGGAAAATATAACTCACGTATCTTTTCGTTAGTGGATCGAGAGAGAAAATGAAAATGGATAACAATACAGGAATTTATTTCAATCACTGGAAAATAAATCTTTTTTATCTGTCACTTATTTTTTAAGATCTTTCCCCTTGATGCCTTGGGGCCTCTTAGTATTAATGCAGAGGTGGTGCGCTAACAAGAAGTAATGATACTAGATACGAGAATCAATCAAATATAACCCAAAATTATAGAGAAAATCACAGCGTTAATACATTGCTCTTCAGCTCAATACGACTCGTGCACTGAGAAAAGACTTATTGTATACATCCCCAGAACACGACCTCTTGGGATACATATTATAGTCAAATAGAAATAAAGGATGGATTCGAATGTTGATAAACTTTTCTCACCCTCCCCGTTTCAGCTGACATGGTTGTGACTGGCGAACGCTCCTACCTTTGCCATGTCCACCACTACGAGAGAAAAAAGGATATAAAATGCGACACACAACCCGACGATAGAAACCTAGAATTTTAGACATTTAGATAGTCGGCTTCCCACCTGTGGGACTGACAGTATCTTGTATAATCTCGTATACCAACACTTGTGACGGTATTAAATCATGGACGATAAATGAGAGGGTCAGGTGAGGGGGAAGTCAGAACATGGAAAAAGGATCATTTATGGTTTCTTTTCTGGAGCTCAAAACTCCAGAGCTCCTAGGCGTACAAGACTCTAACAGCAACCATTGTTGGAACTATCTTCTCTACTGTAGGAGTGGTTAGTGATTTGAGACAGTGATGTGTTGAAATGCAAAGTCACTTTCATAGGCCATCCTGTTGGTGTATCCTAGAATGAGATGGGTCAAAGCATATTTTTTTTTCTGTCTAATCAATAAATTCTATGACGTTAGTTTATAAGCGGTGCTTGAGCGTGAGTGTGAGTACGAGTAGATGGGTCGAGAGTGGTGAGTGCTACTTACTCACCCAAGAGACCAAATGAACGAATAATGCGAACATGTTAAAGTTCACCATATTGTTAAATGTTCACGAGAGAACATGTTAAAGTTCACCACATTGCTAAATGTTCACGAGAACATGGTCCTGTTCATCATCGTTCTTCGTACGTAGAGTAACGGCTTCCGTTATAAGAAATATAAACAAGATCTCTTTATATACGATTTGGAAAAAAGAAAGAAAGACTGCCTACTGTCACCACACCAAGCACCAGGTTCGAGTCTACACTTCTCAGTTCTACAGTTCTCAACAGTAGTCATCCTCGAGTGACCTTGGATAGAATACTTCGATGTTGACGCGCGAGAGAATAATCTCGATATCCCACATTAGATAGATAGATAGATAGATAGATAGATAGATAGAGAGAGAGAGAGAGAGAGAGAGAGAGAGAGAGAGAGAGAGATGAGAGAGAGAGAGAGATGAGAGAGAGTGACCGTCATTAAAAAAAAAAACCCAGTTTACAGTCAGCCATCTCCCTCAACAAATTTATCCTTTTTGTATGCCAGACGGAGACTCCGGTAAAACACATAGACCACCACCGGCCAATCTGGTAAGACACATGTCATGATCCACTTCGCCCCAGACACTTGTAAAACATCCATGGGGACAGACGGGGCTGTGTGGTAAAACGAACAGTTGTGTACATCCGAGAAGACATGGGGATAGAAGGGGCGTTCCCTCTGGTTGTTGTAGACGTCTTATTATGAGGAATTGTCAGGGACTTCTCGAGACAGAGAACAGTGCGAGTCTATTTCCACATGAAGAGTAATAGGAGGATAATAGGACAACGGTGAGTGCCTTGTGGCATCGTGTTTGCTAATGAGGGATCCTTCGTAGCAAGCCTTTTCAGTCGTATATGACCAGTTCTTGTAGAATCACTGGGAGTACGATCTCTACAATGAACTTCCCTCTGTGATCTCATAATTCTCGTAATACAAGAGACACAGGGCGTATGTGACGTGTAAAGGAAAACGTAAGAATGAATAAACGTATATAAAATAAAGGAAAAAAAAAATTAAAACGTCGAAACTATATGTTGATGTTTTGTAAGAGTTTCAGCATAGCCTGAAGTCAAAATGGCGTTGAAACTATACGTTGATGTTTTGTAAGAGTTTCAGCATAGCCTGAAGTCAAAATGGCGTTGAAACTATACGTTGATGTTTTGTGAGAGTTTCAGTATAGCCTGAAGTCAAAATGGCGTTGTTCTCTCACGTCATATAATTAAAGACTCAACCTTTTCCTCAGCTGCTTCCCGAGTGTGGCTGACGACGCGTTGCGTCTGACCTCTCCTCGTTAGCTTGTTGGAATGAGATAATATCTTCGTATGATATGACGAGCTGATAAAGCTTTTTCTCTACTCGATTTCAAAACTAATTCTTATATATGTTTGTTTTATAATGTTAACTCTGCATATATCCAGTAGCTACAAAGAAAAATTTGCTAATGTATTCATGAAAGAAAAATCCTTTTTTTCTTTTCATCACAACTTCATCGAATATCTGATATGTATATTTTTTTTTTCCTGTGCGTGAAATGCATTGATTCGATATACAATCTAGCATCGGTGATATCTACATTCCATTTTACTCCATCGCTTCATGGGGATTACAGTGCAGTTATTATGATGTTTACGTACGAAACTCCCTCCTTTCTCTATTACAATAGCAATCTAAACTGAATAATCATGGAAGTGGCCTTAGTTCCCAGTGCCCCCTCAGCTTTCCATGGTTGGTAATATTTACATCCCTGATCTCTCGAAATGAGACATGGATACCAGCCATGCACTGCTGGCTACGTACACCGCACACATAGAGGGTTAACCTCCACCAGCGTCGCTTTGATGAAAAGAGCTGAGGTGTGGCCATGAAATGATCGGCTCCTCCTGTGTTCATGGCCACAGCTGTCGATTTTAGTAGACTCGCTACCATTGTCCTCTAGTTAGCTCGTTCCGTAATATCCAATGATGGTGATCGGATCTTCCAATGTGCTTGGCGGATATGTATGTATTTCTATTGACGTTCTCAAGGGCATGACGTGAAGGATTGATTTTAAAAAGGAGAAATCCTATACTTGGTGTGGCAGTCTTGAGCAACATATCGATGGATTCATTTTTATTTGTTAATGAGTTTTGATGATACTTCACAACCTCTGCAATATATATATATATATATATATATATATATATATATATATATATATATATATATATATTATGTGTGTGTGTGTGTGTGTACAATCTGCACGTTTTTCACGATTATAAACATCGATTTATATTATGATATATATTACAAAATGAAGTGCATTTCTCTTGAAGTTCATACAGTGAATTACTTAAAGCTCCACTGGTCATAACACTAAATACTAACAACGCAAAGTCTTTGCGCACGAACTGGTGATTTCAAGGTAATTCCTTTAGTACGTAGGTGGCCATGTTTGATCTTTTGAGCAATATTGTGTTGGTTTATAGACAAAGCGAAATCAACGAGCAAGCTGATGTTGCCTGTCCTCCTGTGCAGTAATCATTGACCTGATTACTCTCCTTGAGTGTCACCCACACAACAATTACTCTCCGATCACCATGATTACTGTCTGCCATACCCCGTCCTGTTCGTCTCCGTCTGTCACTTTCGTAAATGTCCACGATCGCAGCTCAGGTTCGTGTTTACGTAAAGATCTCGCGTGCTACTCTCTCTCTCTCTTCTCTCTCTCTCTCTCTCTCTCTCTCTCTCTCTCTCTCTCTCTCTCTCTCTCTCTCTCTCTCACGCACACTTTTACACACCCACACCCACACACACACACACACACACACAGAGCCTTGAGCTAGAACTCTCTCTCACCATACAGTAAAATAGGTGATCTCTCTCTCTCTCTCTCTCTCTCTCTCTCTCTCTCTCTCTCTCTCTCTCTCTCTCTCTCTCTCTCCTTCTCTCTCAACGCAACACTTTCTGGGTCAGATACCGCATGTTCTCCCGTCTCTGTTATCTGTCTCTGAATTATCTCGCCTCTCTCTGGTATCCCGCCCCCCCCGCGCCCCCCCCCCCAACCTTAGTCCCTTCCATACCTTAGTATATCCAGTTTTCACGGTGCAGACGGAGAGGTCATTGGATCCCTCATTTTGTCGTGAGGGCATCTTACTCGTTCTTTCGGTGAACGTTACATCTACCAACGTATACGTTGGTGCTGGAGTTTACGTATACGTTGCGATGGGTTTAGAGGTCTACGACCTCACTGCCTCGGTCTGTGACCTTGCTTATAGCCCTACCTATACACTAGGATGGTTATGGAGGTCCCCTGTCTTCTACTGGGACCTTACATTACCTTGCGTATACCTTACGATGGGTTTTGGAGGTCTTTTCCCACCTCCACAGCTCGGTCTAGAGCTTTACCTTATCTTACGTATGTCTTACGACGGTATCGGAGATTATCTGCCTCACAGCAGGGTCTAGGAACTTTACCTTAACTTTAACGTATATGTTACGATGGTTTTGGAGGTCTTCTACCCCTCACAAGCTGGGTCTAGGACTTTACCTTAACGTATACCTGACGATGGTTTTGGAGGTCTTCTGCCCCTCACAGCTGGGTCTAGGACCTTACCTTACGTATACCTGACGATGGTTTTGGAGTTCTTCTATCCCTCCATCCCGCATCTCAGTCTGGGACCTTACCTCATCCTCATCTCACGATGGAGTTTTGGAGGTCTTCTACCTCCACAACTTTTAGTCTGGAGAACTGGTAACTCAGCAGCTAACTCTTCTTCGAGCGTGCTGTCGTGTCGCTTCCTCGCTGAAGCAGGCTGTTAGAGGCAGCATTCTGAACGCCCACGTCAATCACCACATCCAGGTGGTACTAGTACAGGTTAGTTTAGATACTTTCCCAATGAGTTGCCCCTCGTTTTCCATTACTGGAAACTAGAAGTATTAGGAACGTGACTGTCCCCCCAAAAAAAAATTAAGGGAAACATTAGATTGCGTTTGTGTGTGTGTGTGTGTGTGTGTGTGTGTGTGTGTGTGTGTGTGTGTGTGTGTGTGTGTGAATCTCATGAGAGTTGCTCCTTTTGTTGTTGTTGTTGTGTGCGTGAGAATCAACAGGCAACGACAGCAACAAAGGCTTTCATTGTCCCATGAAAGGTCATTTTAATTACAAAGGGCCACACTCTCGCCTCCGCGAAAAGCAGATTTTTTTTTGGTTTTCTTTTCTCACGATGTGATATAGCTTTTTCTTATATTCATTTTCTCTGCTACTTTTTGGACTTTCTTCTTAAATCTTTCTCATATAATTTTTTCTCCTTTTTGTCAGTTTAGATCAATGTTTTCTTCCTCCTTTATTCATACTTTGCCACTTGTTTCATTTCTAATTTATTCCTTTTTCTTTCACTTTCCTATTTTGGCATGATCTTCCAACTTTTTCTCCATCTCTTTCCTTAGTTCTGTAATCTCATTCTCTCCTTTCGCTGGTTCTCAGATAATGTATAATGTGTTCCCTTTCTCTACGTTTTCATACATTTTTCAATTCATTCTCGTCATTTCTCATGTTCTCATTCGTAGTCTGTCATAATGTACTGCATTTTCTACACTTGTTTGTCCACCCCATTTTTAATCGTGTTTTTTTCTCCCCTTGTATTTGTTCTTACTGTACATATCTTCTCCCTTTTACACCGACGTCACGCGCGTTGTGATCTAGCCTGTAAATCACTTTTAGAAGCCAATTTCGACGCTCGCAAGCTTTTGTTTGTGATATCTTTTTTTTTCTCCCTATTTTTTCCCCCCTCGTCTATAAATTCCCTCCCTCCCCCTCGTCTATAAATTCCTCTTTTGATGCTGTTGAAATATAATGGACAGGTTCCGAGCCTCGGATGATGCATTCCGACTCTACAGAGAAGCAGACATTTTCAGTTCCCGACCATAAAAGAATATTACAGAACAGACGGGGGAAAATTATGCAGCGTATTACATTCCTTATACTTTTGGGGAAACTCTTTGATGTTGACAAAAATCTGATAATACCAGACAGACGTAGAAGTTAAGGATGGCTTATGGTAATTGCTGCTTTATATGAACTCGGACAATGTGGATTCCAAGGTTAAAAAGAGATATTTCTCAAACGGAAGGAGGAAGCTATACGAGGAGAGAGAGAGAGAGAGAGAGAGAGAGAGAGAGAGAGAGAGAGAGAGAGAGAGAGAGAGAGAGGCTCAAGTGGGGAGGAAGAGATAGAGATAGATAGATAGATAGATAGATAGAGAGAGAGAGAGAGAGAGAGAGAGAGAGAGAGAGAGAGAGAGAGAGAGAGAGAGACTTCAAATAAAACAAGAGAATTCCAGAGCATATCAACGGTGTGTTCATGGTTTATAGAGAGTAGAGGAATACGGTCGGCCGGACGAAGATAACTGCTATCATAGACATCAACGTTCAGAGATAAGGGTCATTTGCAAGACGATATTGACGCGGGGAGTCGTTACCCTTCAGACTGATAAGGTCAACTGGTGGACGATACAGGCGGCAGAGCCCCGCCAGTGCTCCCAAGAGGATTGGGTGATGTGTTAGAGATGAGGGCGAAGCAGACACCTCGAGAGCCGGGCAAGCTACGGGTGGTGACGGACGTAGAGCAACGTTTCCTGGTGTGTGTGTGTGTGTGTGTGTGTGTGTGTGTGTTGTGTGTGTGTGTGTTATGTGTGTGTGTGTTATGAGGCGGAAGCATCGTATAAGTGAACGTGCAACGTGTGCCAACAGAGAACGCACGCACTGGAACAGCTCTTCTCCATGTTCTTTAGTACGTGGTTTCTCCAGGCATACGAAAAGCTCTTTCCCGCCCAGTTCCAATAATATTCCGCAGAAGACATACCTTTTAGAATCCTTGCGGGACCACAGCGCCTGTGACATCCAGGAGACTGTATGTGTGGCTGTCGTCTCTGGCCCCGTGGCTGTTCTTGCAACAGCAGGTAAATCAGGAAGCGAACCACGGGTAACAAAACTTCTGAATGTTCTCGTAAGCAACACACAGAGTTGCAGACGTCTTATGCCGACGGCCATCGTAAATCAAAGGAAACACACACACACACACACACACACACACACACACACACACACTCGTCATCTTTCGCTGAATAGATGATTTGCCGTTGGTGTTGGAGACAAGAGCCCTCAGGATCAAGAGAGTGGGGACGTAAGATTAACGAAGGATGGCAAGGTTTCCACCGCAATAAGGTCGCTGATAATGGACGCTGGATCACTGATACACGGAGTGGGGGCATTGCATGTGTGTTTGTTTATGTTCTGAATATGATTGGCGGAGTGAGACGAGGCCATCGATCAGGCTAACGTGCTGGACACGCTTCGAACTAAGTCTCTCTCTCTCTCTCTCTCTCTCTCTCTCTCTCTCTCTCTCTCTCTCTCTCTCTCTCTCTGTGCCGATCATGTGCCTCATGAATAATTTCTTTGCTTGTAAGGACTTTTGTTATATTGCCTGTGAGCCCTTTTGATACGACCCCTCTCCTTCTTTGCCCTATTCATTCTCCTGTTCTGAAGTGGCTGGGGTCTTGTGTCCATCTCTTCTGCTAGAGGAAAACGCACTGCGGCCCCTATTCATTCATGGCTTTGCTCAACACCTCTGTTTGAACAGTGTTCCTCTTGGGACTGTGCCTATGGATGATCCCTTTGACACTGCAGTTCAAGGTTGTCTTTCCGATGTCTTGGTTTGCAGACATTGCTCAATGTCGCGTTTAAAAGATTATATGATAACATAGTCCATAGTTGCCATTGTTATCCTTTTAGCATAGTTTCTGCACATTGTGGTTCACAGGTGTTCCTCTGATAATGTCGTCTGTCATTCTGTCTTGGGCATTGTTGTTCAATGCGTTCGTCACAGAATGTGCGTTGCTTTGTTATTGTGTGTCAAGTGTGTTGCTATGATATTATGGTTCCTGTGGATTGGTTTGATATTGTGTGTTACGATGTGTTGCTATGTTATTAAGGTTCATGTGTATTGGTTTGATATTGTGTTTCACAGTGAGTTGCCCTGATATTGTATTTCAACTGTGTTGCTTTGATATTGTGTTTCAGGGTGGGTTGGTTTGATATTGTTTCAATCATGTTGATTCGATATTGTGTTTTAGGGTGGGTTGCTTTGATATTGTGCTTCATTTATGATGCTTTGATATTGTGTTTCAGGGTGTGTTGGTTTGATACTGTGTTTGAATCATGTTGCTTCGATATTGTGTATCAGGGTGGGGTGGCTTGATATTGTGCGTCAATTATGATGCATTGATATTGTGTTTCATGAGATATTGCTTTGATTTTGTATTTCACGATGTCTTACTTTACTATTGTGTTTGACATGTGTTGCTTTGATACTGTGGTTACGACTGTGTGTATTCAGTTCTTCTGGATCATAGCAGACTTCTGGGTGCTGGGATCCAAGAATCTCTCTCTCCGTTAAACAAGTCCACAAGGGTTTTCCTTATATCTCACTTCACTGTGGTACATTTGCTGTTAAGACTGAAGGCCTCTATCTCTTCTGACTATGCATTTAACAAGCTTAGAGTCTTCATTGATATTCTGGCGTCCTGGTCTATCAATTGCGCATTGTGTCACAGCATTATATCTATGTAGAATATGACGATCACGAAACTTGGACTGGGAAAGGTAATTCTTGATTACCTAAGGGGCAGACTCAAAGAAAGAGAAAAATAATTCGACACAAGCCATTCGTAATATTACTTGATTCTTTTACTCTTGACCTGACCTTAAAGAAGTACCAGTCAATGGCTTCTTTTGAAGGTCAGTTTACATCGACTCGACTAGAATAACAGGTTCCTTCGGGGAAATATTTTCCCCTTCAGCTTGACAGTAGATGAGACTACCTTTATTCACCCTCTCAGTGTGGTATGACTTACAAGTTTTACACTTGAATTGGTTTGTGTGCTATTTACACTTAGATTTATCGAGATTTACATGATCTGAACCCTTAGAAAAATATATTCATAAGTTTTTTCCTAACATGTTTTTCCCCAACTGAATATATTTCCTTATATATATATATTTTCTTACTGCTCTTCTACGAAGCGTGGGGAAGAAACAGAGGAAAGAAACTTTCCTATTTACATAATTCTTTGGTAATGTCGTATAATTTCCGGAGGGCCTGTAAAACAGGACAGCGCATTTGAAGTAATGTTCGGTAAATCTCTCTTTATTATGTGTATTGTATGTTGTTACACATGCCTCGTTAGAAATTCATTAGGGAATTTATAAATCGGGTTTGTATTTCAATGAAGATGTTCGCTCTTGTCAACAAACTCTCTCTCTCTCTCTCTCTCTCTCTCTCTCTCTCTCTCTCTCTCTCTCTCTCTCTCTCTCTCTCTATATATATATATATATATATATATATATATATGTGTGTGTGTGTGTATGTATGTGTGTGTGTGTGTTTAATTGTTTATTTCATGGCAGCTCAAAGAATATTTCAAATACTGTTGTACACTTTGCTGAATTTTTTCCTTGTTTTTTCACATCAAGAATTTCATTTCTCAGCTCTCTAGTCTATGAACTGCATCACTGGAGTCAGACAAGCCCCACGACAAACGTTATTGGCGTTATGAAAGTGGCAGGAGACACAAGTCATTCAGAAAGGCATCATAGGAAGGTGTTGTACCTTGTGACTGCGCTGAATACAGGAAGATCCTGTCTTAAGCTGTGGTGGTATTGGCAGTCTGGGTGATGAGTGGCCCATGTGTGTTTACCCTGGTAGAGACACTGTACTGTACCTAGAGCAGAGGGGCCGCCCAGGCCAGGAGGAGTAACAGCACGTCATTCATATTTCTGTCCCTCACCTGACGCAGATGTGGGTTACTAGGGGCGTGATGAACCGCTAGAATCTCCTCCACCTGATTTATGATCTGATTATTCTCTCAGGTTTTATAAAGATACATTAGGATCCCCTTAAACGCTTTGAATGAAACATTACGATGGTTTTTAGGAACGACGTTGCTGCCTTAGGGCGAGAGGGACTGACTTGGCCTGACCTAGTAAGGGTCAGACCAAAGGCTCATCTCATTATACCGTCATGTTCATTAGGCGTACCGTATTGCTCAACAGATGTAGCATGGTGCTTATGGGTTGAACCGTATGAGCAAGGGGTCAGAGAAAATGGGTCAGAGTTTGTGCTGAATCAGTATCATTTAAAGCTCATAACTTATATTCTGAGTAACCATAAACACACACATGTATGCTTTATATATATATATATATATATATATATATATATATATATATATATATATATATATATATATATATATATATATTCGTATGATTCCATGGGGAAAATGAAACACGATAAGTTCCCAAGTGCACTTTCGTGTAATAATCACATCATCAGGGGAGACACAAGAGAGAAATATAATAGTCAGTTGATATACAACGCCTAGTGTTCATTCGTGCATGCTTTCGTGTTCGTGCATATGTCTTAACGTCGAAAAAAACTGGTTTTCGTGCTTGTCGTGCGTGATAAGCTGTCAATATATCTGCTGTTCAAGCTTGAGGTTCAGTGTCTCAGCTGCCTGACGGGACAAGCTTAGTACCAAACGCCAACGCTTAGATACCAGTACACCAGCTTGACTTGCCCACGTGCGTGTCACTGTGTTAACCACTGTGCCTGACATGCATGACTGTGTGTCAGTATATCGACCTCAGTGCCTGACGTGCGTGTCCACGTCAGCCAGTTTCAACCTTCCACAATGAAATGTTCCTGAATGTACTCAGTTCCTTCTGTCAGGCATCCAGGTGTGTTAGTTCCCTCAGTACAGTTAAGGCCGGGCAGCAACGCGACTTTATTGAGCTGGCTGTGGAAATTTATGTCAGTATTACAGGTCTCCTACTGCGTGTGTGTGTGTGTGTGTGTGTGTGTGTGTGTGTGTGAAGGTTACATATCATTAGATCTTTTCATGCTGTCATCTCTCTCTCTCTCTCTCTCTCTCTCTCTCTCTCTCTCTCTCTCTCTCTCTCTCTCTCTCTCTCCCCTCACCACACACTAATCAAACTGCACTGATTTTCACAATGGATTATATATATATATCTGACGTCAATAAAAACTTTTTTTAACCCCACGGGTTTCTGTCGCGATTAAAGTTGCCAATTCCTGTTCCAAGGTCGGTATTCCTAGTGGGTGGAATGGTGGAGTCCACTGGTACTTACTTAGTGATGCTACCAGTCTGACTTAGTGATTGCCAGTGGCACTCCTGAAAGTCCAATAAGGAGAACCGGCAGAGTTTGAGAAGGAAGTGAACAAAGCTTTCTTTTCTCTAGTGTTACCCTTGCCCAGGGAGGTGTCCTGGCTGGCACTGAGACTGTACTCCCTTCCAAGAAGACGGAGGAGAAGTAGATACATCTCTCCTTCTTTCATGAAGGCAGAAGAGCCTCCTCTCGGTGTCGCAAGCGCATCTGATGCGTCAATAATCACCTCGTCCAAAGTCGGTTCGAGATTTGAACTCTTACGATGCAAAATCGATGGGACAGAATGTTTCCCTCATTTATAAAACCCACACACGAACGAGGATATCTATCTATCTATCTATATATATATATATATATATATATATATATATATATATATATATATATATATGTATCATAAAAATCATCGCCTGATTTCCAAGCATCCGGGATTCTTCCACGGAACCATTCGGCCAAAAATCACCAAAAGATTTGTATCAAATTCCAGTCAGGAGGAGCATAAA
This sequence comes from Panulirus ornatus, assembly GCF_036320965.1. Lineage (NCBI taxonomy): Eukaryota > Metazoa > Arthropoda > Malacostraca > Decapoda > Palinuridae > Panulirus > Panulirus ornatus. Next base: position 64,680,928 of record NC_092235.1, read on the forward strand.
ACCCAGCAGATACTTGACGTCCCTCAGTCCACAGATCCCCCAAGCCTCAACTGCCCCGCCCAGAGCTGTGTATACTGAGGGTCTGAAATGATGGCCTTGAGGAGAGGTTGTATGCACCTCCTGACGCACACCCTCCTGTTGTGTATACAGACTCGTGTATCTCCGGCAGATTGCGATATATATTTTGTATATTTCTTTTGACAGGAGGACGTGGCATGTGTGGTAATATATATTTCTTTTTTTTTACCCCCCAGAGAAGGTTGCTCGTTATGATTACCGAGGGAGGCTGAATCGCGAATCGTATCCAACTGATAACTGGGATTCATTTCTTTTTCAATGCCACCAATGCTTTCATCCTGGTCATTAAGGGATTACTGATCTCGATTTCCTGACTTAGAAAAGTCAATCTTAGATGTGGATATTCCTAAAGATACGGTGGATGAACACATGTCAGGGTATAGGTTCTCAGACTCTTGTCAACACTCTTATGTTTACTGGCATCAGGCCCTTGTCAACACACTTATGTATACTGACATCATACCCTTGTCAACACTCTTATGTATACTGACATCATACCCTTGTCAACACTCTTATGTATACTGACATCAGACTCTTGTCAACACTCGTATGTTTACTGACATCATACCCTTGTCAACACTCTTATGTATACTGACATCATACCCTTGTCAACACTCGTATGTTTATAGACACTGTGGCTTCAACACGAGCCTGGAGGGGGGATGTGCCTTTTGAGAAGGCTGGAGATCAATAAACAGATTCACTCAGTATGTATAAGAGTAGCGGGGCATGACTGACTAGCCTCTCTCTGTTGGGGGAGGGGCTGGAAGGCAACATTTTCCTAAGGCTCTAAGAAGCGTTCAGGCACTGCCTTCTGGATAGAATACAAAGGTTGTTGTATCAGGTTGGCCGTTTAAATGCCGAGTGATATCAAGTTTGATCGTTTAAATGCCGAGTGATATCAAGTTTGGTCGTTTAAACGTCAGTGATATCAGGTTGGCCGTTTAAATGCCGAGTGATATCAAGTTTGGTCGTTTAAACGTCAGTGATATCAGGTTGGCCGTTTAAATGCCAAGTGATATCAGGTTGGCCGTTTAAATGCCGAGTGATATCAAGTTTGGCCGTTTAAATGCCAAGTGATATCAATGTTGGTCGTTTAAATGCCAAGTGATATCAGGTTGGTGGTTTAAATGCCAAATGATGTCAGGTTTCAACGCCTAAATGTGATGCCGTTATGCTCTAAATGGCAAAGGAAGGCATCAAATAGTATTCGCTTAATCATTTCTCTTTCTACATTTCTCCTAACGTCTCAGTAAATTAATTCCCACCTCCTCGCTGTCCCGGTCAGATAACAGTTTCTGTTCCGAATTACAAACACGTCCCTAGGGCCTCTTACTCCTGAAGGTCTTCAGACATGATCCTGATATATCAGAATTAGTCGAGGCAATCTAATTCAACCCTCCTGCAAGTGGCGTCTGAAGCCTCAGCTCCAGACTTCGATCCTCCTCTTAGATCATGCACGCTGGACGAAGGCCACACAACCTGGGCATGGTATGTTAGTGTGTCTTCAGACCTGAGGTTCTCCTTGAACTTTGCGTGAACTCTGGGAAACAGTTTTCCCCTTTATATGAAGACACA
>NC_092235.1:64687583-64705083 GCF_036320965.1 Panulirus ornatus
CTGGCCTGACGGAATTACTCAAGGGAGAAAAGTAGATCATTTCAGCCAACGTTGTTGTTATATCGTTTGACAGTCTTATTAGGTTAATATGTAAGTAGATAACTAGAAGAGAGAGAGAGAGAGAGAGAGAGAGAGAGAGAGAGAGAGAGAGAGAGAGAGAGAGAGCACTGCAGTAGCAACTCAGTCTCGTGTGATAGAGGAGACCAGGATATATGTGTGTCCCGCTCCAGCTTAGGACGATAAAAGATATTTATAGGAATTCTGGACGATAGCTGAGAGTTGTGAGGAACCGTCACTGAGCAGAGAAGGCAATCAATGGAAGGAGCCTGGCTACACACACACACACACACACATATATATATATATATATATATATATATATATATATATATATATATATATATATATATATATATATTGGAAAGGATCACAATTTTGCGCGTGATCAAGATATTCCTATGAGTCCACGGGAAAAATGAAACACGAAAAGTTCCCAAGTGCATTTTCGTGCAATAATCACATCATCAGGGGAGACACAAGAGAGAAATATAACAGTCAGTTGATATACATCGAAGAGACGAATCTAGAACGCCATTTGGTAAACATGTGATTGTATGTGATTGTATGTTTTGAACTATCACAAGTTTACCAAATGGCGTCCTAGCTTCGTCTCTTCGATGTATATCAACTGACTGTTATATTTCTCTCTTGTGTCTTCCCTGAAGATGTGATTATTACACGAAAGTGCACTTGGGAACTTTTCGTGTTTCATTTTCCCCGTGGACTCATAGGAATATATATATATATATATATATATATATATATATATATATATATATATATATATATATATATATATATTAGTTCTCACCATTCCTATTAAAGACAATTCTCTGGTAGACTTCTGGCTACGTATGGGAAGAGCTGTGATAAAGACAATGATAAGTACAACATACAGTGTTGTTCCTCCAGTATAAGAGCTTTCTTGTGAGTCTTGCACGGTTGCTGGACGAGAGAATTCCTCTCATTACGACCTGTTGTGTCTTCCACAAATGCTCTCACCCTCCTTATGTTCCCATTATAGTCTTATAGAGGTAGTTGGGATCCTAATAATCTCCAACTTTTCACGGCTGCATAAAAGCAATCATCAACTCCTTTTCTCGGTATCTGTGTATTTCTCCGCTTTGTTTTCTCTCTCTCTTCGTGCACGCTGTTCCTCAACACTTGATCTACCGATGAACACCTCAACTGTAGAGGGACATAGGGGTGTTACCGATGTCTATTTGTCTTAGAAATTCTGGGTCGAGTTCAGTTGATTTCCTCGTCGTAAATCCGATGCAAAAAAATCTCTTTAATAAGTGTTCAGATGGTTGATAATGGCGTCTCCACAACTGTCCGGACGAAGATGTGTACCTTACTGAAATGTGAGGTGGTTTCTCTGTTACCTTAGGCATCACTCTCCCTTGTGTGTTGAGAACCACATTCTTGTTGTGGTCAGCTGTGGATAGGAATAGTCGTATTTCTGACAGGTTTCAGCTGTGAACACCTCTTCACCGAGGCCAGATCCAGAAGGAAATGTAGTGGGCGAATGAAAACGATGAAAAGAAAGGAGGAAAGAGAAAATGGGCGGAGACAATACATCAAAGAATGGAAGAGAGAGATATATATACAGATAAAATGTTAGGAAAATATTCTGTGCTGTTACTTAGCTCAGTCTGAACAAGAAGGACTTTAAGACCAGTGATCCTGACACTTCAGGCGTAGAATAGTTCTTGGCGCCACTTCAGCAATTACTGATTCAGGATGGTTGTACCTCGTTTGGCAGATCCTCTCTACAATCTACTGACACGGAGGGTGCATGATGGTCCAGACGTCACCCCAGTACACCTAAGTCAGGACGGTAGTTAGAGGGAATGAAGGGGGAAAAGAAAGTCGTGTATCATTATAAACCCAGGCGGCCAGACCTCGCCCAGGCCTGACACACAACACCCAGAGAACGCAGGCGGGTGTCACCACCCTGGGAAATACAGTCTAGGGACCAAACATTGGGACAAGTTATGACGCTCATCACCGGCCCTTGTTGGCACCTTTACGCCCTCTTGGCCTTACCTCGGGGGAGCAGGGAGGGCCAGGGAGTGAAGTGGCCGTATCGCCTCCCTCTGGACGGTGAGGAGTGACTGGTGAGGGAGTCGGCCGTGTGCTGCTGAGGCCAGGAGCGGTGGCTGCTGGACTCTGGGGGAGGTGGGAAGAGGGACAGAGGTGTTTGATATCGTGGACAGCCGGAGAAACGACGCTTTTGAGGGAGACAGATATGATGTGTGTGTGTGTGTGTGTGCTCTCGTATGCAGTATAAGTGTATGCGTTCGTAAAGTCCGGTCTACTCAATGCGTCCCCTTGGCGTTCGGATTATTATTTACTGCGAATATCCAACGAGTCGGATAAGATATGATATACGTAATGTATCGGAGAACATGCAACACACAAGCCTCCCATTGTGCTGATGTGGAGGTGCGTGACAGTATGACAGTAAGAAGCCTCGTAATAATCAAGAAAATGGACAGACTGAAAACTTTCCGTGCAGAGTCCTGCAAGACGGTTCCTTATTAAACTTAGGGGCAAAAAATACACACACACACACACACACACACACTTACATACACACAGATTGTATATTTTATTTATTTATTTATTTTGCTTTGTCGCTGTCTCCCGCGTTAGCGAGGTAGCGCAAGGAAACAGACGAAAGAATGCCCCAACCCATCCACATACACATGTATATACATACACGTCCACACACGCAAATATACATACCTATACATCTCAATGTACACATATATATACACACACAGACATATACATATATACACATGTACATAATTCATACTGTCTGCCTTTATTTATTCCCATCGCCACCTCGCCACACATGGAATAACAACCCCCTCCCCCTCTCATGTGTGCGAGGTAGCGCTAGGAAAAGACAACAAAGGCCCCATTCGTTCACACTCAGTCTCTAGCTGTCATGTAATAATGCACCGAAACCACAGATTATATATATATATATATATATATATATATACATATATATATACATATATATATATATATATATATATATATATATATATATATATATATATATATATATATATATATATATATATATATATGTATATATATATATATATATATATCCCAGTACTCCACAGGAGCTGGTAATACAAGAGACTTGTCACCTCATGTAGCTGTAGATAATTCGTATGCCAGCACGATCAAATAATACGCCATACACAGAGTTATCAGGTAGGTGGCATTTTACGCTCTGGTATGTCAACCTTTCCTGATGGTAACTTTTCTACTGAATGATTTAAAAGTTTGTACAACTCTTCTAACTAAAAGTAACTGTTGGCTCGAAAAGAAGAGCAAAAGCATTTGAATATTTTACACACACATCTGATCGTCTTTGTCGTTAATTCCTTTTCATTATGAATTAAGTGAAGGTGTATGAGTTATGCATTGGGATGAGAGAGAGAGAGAGAGAGAGAGAGAGAGAGAGAGAGAGAGAGAGAGAGAGAGAGAGAGAGAGAAGAGTCTATAAGATATGATTCATGTTAATGTTATGCAGATTACGATGGCGTACCCTCATACAATCATAACACATCAACAAATGACATTACCATCTCAGCACAAGTATAGAATTAGAGTAACAAGAAATATTTCGTGTCTGTGTTTAATAGTTCTTAATATTTTACTCTTACAGTCCTGAAGCGTGACTGAGCTAAAGATATGTATCTTAAAATGTCCTGTTATTTTCCTGATGGTGATTAAGACTAGAAATCAGACACGTTATCTTTAAGAACGGAACTTAATTAAGCCAATATATATATCTTTTTTTCATTTACACTATCGTCTTTCAGCTGAGTCAAAAACCCACTTAGTTAACCTTTAAGAAAAAGGCCAAATTGTCGTGTGTATGACATTTGTTTTAGGGATTGTGAGTTGATGACCATTAGATCCAGTAACTTAACATCAATATACGATATCTTCTCTGTTCCACCTCAAAGTAATTATAGAACACACCCATGCTATTTTTAGATCAAATGTGGCTCAATAATAAGTTGTTTTTTTCGAAATATTCTATCACTGTACGTGCTTACAGACTGAGATTAGTTATGTGGTCGACATATGCTAACTGTTTCCCTCAAAAACCTGAATATATATCTATATATCTGTATCTATATCTATCTATCTATCTATCTATCTATCTATATATATATATATATATATATATATAAATATATATATATATTTTTTTTTATGCTTTGTCGCTGTCTCCCGCGTTTGCGAGGTAGCGCAAGGAAACAGACGAAAGAAATGGCCCAACCCCCCCCCCCCATACACATGTATATACATACGTCCACACACGCAAATATACATACCTACACAACTTTCCATGGTTTACCCCAGACGCTTCACATGCCTTGATTCAATCCACTGACAGCACGTCAACCCCGGTATACCACATCGCTCCAATTCACTCTATTCCTTGCCCTCCTTTCACCCTCCTGCATGTTCAGGCCCCGATCACACAAAATCTTTTTCACTCCATCTTTCCACCTCCAATTTGGTCTCCCTCTTCTCCTCGTTCCCTCCACCTCCGACACATATATCCTCTTGGTCAATCTTTCCTCACTCATTCTCTCCATGTGCCCAAACCACTTCAAAACACCCTCTTCTGCTCTCTCAACCACGCTCTTTTTATTTCCACACATCTCTCTTACCCTTACGTTACTCACTCGATCAAACCACCTCACACCACACATTGTCCTCAAACATCTCATTTCCAGCACATCCATCCTCCTGCGCACAACTCTATCCATAGCCCACGCCTCGCAACCATACAACATTGTTGGAACCACTATTCCTTCAAACATACCCATTTTTGCTTTCCGAGATAATGTTCTCGACTTCCACACATTCTTCAAGGCCCCCAGAATTTTCGCCCCCGCCCCCACCCTATGATCCACTTCCGCTTCCATGGTTCCATCCGCTGCCAGATCCACTCCCAGATATCTAAAACACTTCACTTCCTCCAGTTTTTCTCCATTCAAACTCACCTCCCAATTGACTTGACCCTCAACCCTACTGTACCTAATAACCTTGCTCTTATTCACAATAAACTCTTAACTTTCTTCTTCCACACACTTTACCAAACTCAGTCACCAGCTTCTGCAGTTTCTCACATGAATCAGCCACCAGCGCTGTATCATCAGCGAACAACAACTGACTCACTTCCCAAGCTCTCTCATCCCCAACAGACTTCATACTTGCCCCTCTTTCCAAAACTCTTGCATTTACCTCCCTAACAACCCCATCCATAAACAAATTAAACAACCATGGAGACATCACACACCCCTGCCGTAAACCTACATTCTCTGAGAACCAATCACTTTCCTCTCTTCCTACACGTACACATGCCTTACATCCTCGATAAAAACTTTTCACTGCTTCTAACAACTTTCCTCCCACACCATATATTCTTAATACCTTCCACAGAGCATCTCTATCAACTCTATCATATGCCTTCTCCAGATCCATAAATGCTACATACAAATCCATTTGCTTTTCTAAGTATTTCTCACATACATTCTTCAAAGCAAACACCTGATCCACACATCCTCTACCACTTCTGAAACCACACTGCTCTTCCCCAGTCTGATGCTCTGTACATGCCTTCACCCTCTCAATCAATACCCTCCCATATAATTTACCAGGAATACTCAACAAACTTATACCTCTGTAATTTGAGCACTCACCCTTATCCCCTATGCCTTTGTACAATGGCACTATGCACGCATTCCGCCAATCCTCAGGCACCTCACCATGAGTCATACATACATTAAATAACCTTACCAACCAGTCAACAATACAGTCACCCCCTTTTTAATAAATTCCACTGCAATAAAATCCAAACCTGCTGCCTTGCCGGCTTTCATCTTCCGCAAAGCTTTCACTACCTCTTCTCTGTTTACCAAATCATTTTCCCTAACCCTCTCACTTTGCACACCACCTCGACCAAAACACCCTATATCTGCCACTCTATCATCAAACACATTCAACAAACCTTTAAAATACTCACTCCATCTCCTTCTCACATCACCACTACTTGTTATCACCTCCCCATTTGCGCCCTTCACTGAAGTTCCCATTTGCTCCCTTGTCTTACGCACTTTATTTACCTCCTTCCAGAACATCTTTTTATTCTCCCTAAAATTTAATATATATATCAAACAGTAAAAATATCTTTAACAATATAAGTATATTTCACTTTTGCTTTATCACTTAAGAAGATTATGCTATTAGTCTCGGATATATATATCTCCCTGTGCATAATGGATAGACTTGACAATTCATATTAACCAGACAAGCGACATGATGCTCCCCAGTCTATATATAAGTCAGAGGAGCAACATAAATGCTCTCTAGTCTGCATAAACCAGATAAAAATCATACATAGACTAGTTACATGACACCTCCCAAGTCTGACGAAAATGATTTAGGGACCATTATGCTACTCAGCAACAGGCAAAGAGAAATGTTGAACTTGGAAGTCTTAGAAAGGCCGTCTGCTCAGTGAAGCCTAAGAATGAGGTGATCAGTCTCTGGTACACTACTGCTCTTGGAAGGAGGTGGCTGGATGTGATGTTATTACTGACTCAATGGCGTTTTGATTGCTGATCCTGGAGATCACAGCAGTGAAGCTGGTGATTGATGACCTTTTGAGAGATGTATGTGGGACCTTCAATGTCATTATCATTATTAATATTATCATTATCATTACTTTGAGCATTATTAGTATTACTACTATTATTATTATTATTATTATTATTATTATTATTATTATTATTATCTTTGTTATTATCATTATCATTACTTTCACCATTAGTTATTATTTCATTATTATTATCATTATTATTATTATTATTATTATTATTAATTTAATATTGTTATCATTATTATTATTGTTATTATCATTATTATTATCATTATTATATTCCATGAAGTTACTGCGCGTTTTCATGACCGTACTCCACACAGGAGCAGGGAAATGATGGACTGACTTCTTTCGAAGGTGACTGTTTAATAATGATCAAACACACTCGCGGGAAGATGACATCGTACTCGTGATATTACAGCCTGCCAACCCTTATTTAGATGGATAGATATGTAGATAGATAGATAGATAGATAGATAGATAGATAGATACCTTCATTAGCTATTATGACACCTATATCTCAGCTTATTTTTTTTTTTTTTGTCTTTTCAGACAAAATAAAATGCTTTCTTAAAATTTCTCAGCATGAGAGAATTTGGACTACTAATTTTTCGTGAATGTGCCATATTATTCTCTTCGTCGTAAATGCCTGAGTGACTCTATTAAAGTTCACGTACAGATTTAGAGAACCACCTTCTCAATGAGTTAGAAAATATTTCGGGATTCTTGAGTGGCAAAAAAGTTGCAGGGGCTTGACGAAAACTCCAGCGATGTTTTCTTCGGGGGAAAACTTCTGAAAGTTCGAAGACGTTTTTTTTCTGTCTCTTGAACTGACTCCGTCCTCAAGGGAGTTTGTGCTTGACAGTACGTTGATCCCGAGCTGACGTCTGGGAGAAAAAGTGTATTCCACTCCGAAAATCCAGCCCTGAAGAACATATTTTTGCTTTCAAGGAAGCGACTTATATTGAGAGAGGCTAAGTGCTCCCGGTTGCACAAGAAGTGACTGGCATACGCCAAGGTGGATATCTAAAGAAGCTCTTCTTCAATATAAGACATTAAGGAGGAGAAGCATTAGACGCTGTCGCCTTTTAAAGAACCTTAAACTGTGGACCATTTCTGACGGGTACAGTAACACAACAATGTTATTCTACCACTGAAGGACTCATCGCAAAGCACAAATGGCCATGATCTTCGCTTCAGAAGCAAAAACATTACGTAAAACGTTGATTTCAACTTTCATCTATGATGGTGGCATAGACTTCTCGTAAACACGCTGCTTCCTGTAGCTTCTTATGTAGACTGGCTGCTCGAGGATTGACCGTTATGATATCTTCTCCTTTCCTTGAAGAGCGAGGCTGCGTAATTCTGCTCTTGCAGACACTCCGTCATGTGATCCAAAGAGACACTGATGATGAGTGGCCAGTGGCCAATCGTAGCAAAACTTTGCAGTGCAGAAGCTTCGTCCAAAGGAGAACCTACGTCTATTTTTGCCATGCAGAGCAAGTTTTGTCCAAAGGTGAAACGACACATCATAAGTAATAGGCAACTGGTCTGTATGAAAGATTCAGAAAGACTCGAACAGAGAAATCAGATCCTGCGGGAAAGGTTTCTTTGAGGCGAGACAGACTATTCAATAGCTACTCTTGTAATCTTTATGACCAACTCTGTTGCCAAATGATACGTCAAAGTTATATCTATTATGACTGTATCAGTCTGGCACACTCGATATGTGATTCACAAACTGATGATACAAAATACAGTTTACGAAAATCATTTGAAATCAAAAATGAAAACCAACAGCATTAAATTGAAGATCAGATGTCTGTCAGATGTAATTACTGAGGAAATGAATATGCTTTTTACTTGTAAATGAAATCATTTACAGTGCTTCTTACTTAATTCGAATTTACGATCTGCATTCACGGAAATCATTCACGAGAAAGTGATCATTCGCGATTAGGTTTTCTCTTTGTTCCGTGAACCTACAAATCAAAGCAAAGAAAACCTCAGTCATTATGAACATTAAGTACAATAGATAAGTTTTCTAATCGACCTGAAATAATACATTAAGATGTATAATCATACAGATAATTTATGTATATTACTATTGTATTTTGTAACCATAAACGGGAAAAAAAGGTATGATGGATAAAAGTAATTTTCTAATGTGATTATTTTGGCCCGACAAAGAAAACACAAAAATATGGCAGTTCGCATGATATTCCCATGAAACTGGATATAGTTTTTGCACTATCATACACTTCCTCATTATATGCGCGGTATATTACCAGTGGATCTAGGTAAAAATACATGCCTTTAAAAACATTAAACTTTGATATGTCGATTTTTTCCCCCGTGATAGATATGCAAGGCTATTATTTGAATTCAGGGGAATTTCCATGGATGGTTTATGGTACAGGCTTTTATCGATGTAGCTGGGATTATTATCATCATCATCATCAGTAGTGTCAGAATCATTCTTATTATCATCATTATCATCATTATCATTATTCTATGATATCCTTGTTGTTTACACATCACCAACATGGAATTCCCCGTCTGTTCTGCCACGGAGAACACGTCCGTCACTGTGATAAAACAGTTCCAGCAAGATAAAGAAACCGCATTTGCCTACAATCGGAAAAGTGACGTGAATCAAGTAAAAAAAAAAAATTTTTTTTTACTGTAGATAATGAAGCTGGGTATTTGCACCCTTACTTTGTAAGGCGAGTGATGGTTGGGTGGTGGTGAGAGGGGTTCTTTGGCCTCTCGGGTTATAACGACTCAAGAAATAATGCTTGGACACCGTCCGTCTTCAGGTGTTTGTGATGATTCGAGGGCCATGCACGCTCTCACAGCACGTATGGCCATTGTGAATTGGGGGCCATGCACGCTCTCACGGCACGTATGGCCATTGTGAATTGAAATACGTATGTTGAGTTTACAGTTTTCAGGTCTGGAGGTAACGATTTCAGTATCTGTCACCTTTATATCAACAGTAAATGTATACTTTGACGTAATATGGCCTTCACTGTGGGTATTTTTCATGATAATGTACTTAAACGAAGTTAATAAACGTGAAAAAACTGATAAAATGCTGCTTAATAGAAGCGTTCACGGGAGCTTAGTTTAAAAGCAGACTGTCGTGTTCCGTGCAATGTCTGGCTGTGATTAGACACGCGGAAAAGAAGAAGGGAGTCAGTTGTGTTGAGTATCGATGAGGCTACGTATACTTGGTCTGCTGAGAACATTGCTGTTCCAGATTCAACGAATTCAGTTCAGGTACGCTTCCCACGAGAGTTCCCTGTGTTCTATTGCCTGACGAACAACACGTCTGCAGTGTAAACACAAACTCTGGATATCTTTTTTTTTCTTTTCCTCTCACCGCAAACTAGAAAAACAATAGTAAAACTTTGAAATCCCAGTAGAATTATTTTCACCACGGTGACTGGAAGATGTCAATACTCACTGAAGAATAGTAATGTCAGTGTTAAATGGTAGTATGAACACTGGAAATATCTAACCAGTGAATTCCCCCACAAAACATTGCTTTTAATGTTTGTCCGTTAAATAACATAAGAATTTAGTGCTTCATATTTGCCTCCACCATTCTTGAACCCCTGGTTATCGTCTCCTCTTGAAAATGTTATCGTGTGACGTTGTTTCTGAACTCATGGATGGTCCTGAACCTGTATCACTTCATCATCTTGAACCCGTCTCTCACCAGCTCCACTTGCGAGTCTCAGTCACCGTCTCAACCTTGAACCTCGGCTCATCCTAAATCTCCGACACCCACTCATCTTGCACCTCCATCTCCCGGCTTATCCTGAACCTCCTTCACCTTTCCTGCTTTAACCCTCCAAACACCTGGAGTGCGGGGTGTCTGTATATGTTACAGCCTTCCAGTTTTACTAAAAGGGTCCTCTGATGTGTCGATGTTTGTAAAGTTGAAAAGATGGTTGATAATGTTCAGAATGCACTAGAGAAAGCATGAATCGTACATGTCTTGGGATCGTAGTTTGGATAGAGTGTACGTTTAGTGGAGTTAAAGTTCAAGATTGTGTGAGGAAGGGGGAGAGGTTATTGTATGGTGTTGGTGAGTCATTCAGCGTGGGTAAATTTTGACAGTTAAGTGTTTGCTGGAGATGTTGGAGTCTGTTGGTGTATGTTGGAGATGTTTGAGGTTGGGGTGAGATTATCGTTTCCGCATGGAGGTTGGTGGATGGATGACAGAGTGGCTTAAATATGATAGGATGAATGAATACTCTTCTGTAGTACTGGGTGTTTAGCATGTGTAAATGGGAGAGTGTGTGTGTGTGTGTGTGTGTGTGTGTGTGTGTTGAACTGACAGTATTTTGTGATCTGTTATGCAGGTATTGAATGCTCCTGGTGATTCTTCCGAGTGCTTTGTGTGTTGTGAAGACTATAGTTTGTTATGCTTGCTTTTAGAACGAGGGGTGAGTAGGCAAGTGAGGCATAGCTTAGGAGGGGGGTTGAACTCTGTATAAACATTAAACATGATACTGAGGGAACTCCACTATAGAGACTGAGAGTTTATAAGTGAAGTCTTTATGCACAGTTGGCTGGCGTGGGTGCCGTCTATAAAGTTGGCACACCTTTTTAACTGTCATGTGTGGAGGATGTTGTCAAGTATCTTTTGTTTGACGATGTATCGGGGTATGATGCTCAGTGCTTTGTTCATATCTATGCCAATGATATATATATATGTGTGTGTGTGTGTGTGTGTTCACGTATAATAAGAGAGAGAGAGAGAGAGAGAGAGAGAGAGAGAGAGAGAGAGAGAGAGAGAGAGAGAGAGAGAGAACACAGCTGCTGCAGCTTAATTTCTTTCTGGCCCTCTGGCGGTGGATCAGAAAACCATAATGGCTTAATAAAGCTTATAATGATCAGAGTCCGGGGAAGGCGGTAAGCACAAAGCTCCTCTGGGGAAATGGCTCTTAGTAAACCTTTTCAGATGACGCTTTGATGTCTTAATTGATCTAAAGGGGGCGCTGTTTGATTGATGTTATTCAAGGAAAAGAAAAAAAAAAAATATTGGCTCTTATATCTTCAAATTTCGTAGCCGTTGACTTCTCGCTTCTATTTATTTAGTTCTCATATCGAATTCTTAAATAAAGGATCAGAAAGAACTAAGGTAAAAAGCTTGGATCAAATTGTGAATCGGTCTGGAGGTTGCTCTCTGGGCACGAAGCTCCTGTGCTTCGTAAACACGCAAACAGAGCTAACGAAGCAGCGCTACTCGTTTCAAATGCTTCACTCACAGACTTTCGAACAGAGTTACTGCAGTAGTATCTTGTAGGTGTACCTGGGAAGGACAGATGACAGGAGACCTGATCGTCCATGACGAGAATTTCTACTTCTTCTCTCTTATATTGTGGTGGAAATAGGATAGGAAAGTACGGAGAGAGGTCATCACTTGTCTCAATTCTTCGATGAGCTTCGAGCGAGAATGATAACGGATCACTCGATCATGGGTAATGAAGCAGTCTCTTTTGTTTCTCTTCTCGCCTCGTCTGCTTCGTTATCACTCGAGCAGGACTTCTGAAGCACTATTTTTTGCCTCTGTCTCTCTGTCTGTCTGTCTGTCTGTCTGTCTCTCTCTCTCTCTCTCTCTCTCTCTCTCTCTCTCTCTCTCTCTCTCTCTCTCTTTAGTGCTTCCTGCTTCGCTGTGACTCGAGCAAGACTACTGAAGCAGTATCTTGTGTCTCGTCGTTACGTCGGCTTCACTAACAATGTCGCAGGACTAATGAAGCAATACCTTGTGGTTCTCCCCCCTCGTCTCGTCCGCTTCATTAACACATAAATAAGACTAATGAAGCAGTGTCTCGTGTCACTCTTCTCGTCACGAGTATTTCTCAAGCAAAATGAAGCAGTGTCCTGTAGTTCGTCTGGTGTACCGACCTAACGTTACCCTTGTATCCACGCGTAACAGTTGTGTTCTAAAGGCTTAATGGAGTTATCTCGCTGCAATGGCTCGTCCTAGTTACTCGGAATCATATTTTTGTTCGCTTACGCACGAAACAGTAATTTCCTTGTCGTTCAAACGCCCACTTATTTTCGCATTGACCTACTATACACACACACACACACACACACACACACACACACATACACAGATATACACACACACACACACACACACACACACACACATATATACACACACATATATATATATATATATATATATATATATATATATATATATATATATATATATATATATATATATATATTCCTACGTATCATTGTGAGGTTCCTAAAGACGCTGTTACTTCCAGCCATATACGTAAGCAAGTAAGAAATGAGAAAGAGGTGTTAAGAGGAGACGATTACCTAACACAAAATATTGATATCGTTCACTCAATACATGAAGAAGCCTCACAATGTACCGAATCCCATTCCGGGCTCCTCAAACCTCTTCTCTCTCTCTTCTCTCTCCCTTCTCTCTCTCTCCCTCCCTCTCTCTTTCTCTCTCTCTCCCTCTCTCTCTCTCTCTCTCTCTCTCTCTCTCTCTCTCTCTCTCTCCACTCATCCGGTTCATCTCAGCCCACCTAGCTCACCTAGAGCCAATCAGCCCACCATCCCCACACACACACACACACACACACACACCTACCCCAGCGTCGCGCTACCACACCCACCTCGAGGTGTTCTCGTTCTCACCTGCGAGAGGAGGACTCTGTGTACACGTCAGTAATGCTAGGAATACAAAGGTGGTGTTAAGACCTGGGCTTAACCCCTCACTGCTGTGGCTTCAGCGTCTCGTTCACACCCACCCTTTGTCACCCCAGGGTGTTGTACAAGGGAGGGAGGGGTGGTGTTGTAAAGTGGGGTTTGGGTGGTGGAATGTAAGTGTGGTGGTGGTGGAGGTGTGTGGAGGGAATGTGGAATGTGGAGAAGGGTCTAGATGAAGGTATGGGGTATAAGTGGAGCGGTGGAGTAGAATGTGTCGGCGTGAATTGGGTGGATGTGGAATGTAAGTAGGATGTAGATTGGGGGTGGAGTGTAGGTGGATTGTGAGTGGAGTGTGACTATGGTGGATGGGGATTTATTTTGAGAAGTGGTTAGAACTCAGCTTTGACCCGGGCAACTGATAAGCCTGAAGCTGAGATAACCAATCAACCATCGGATACATTTCTTGCTAAATCATCTCTTGTTTTTTTCCTCAGTAATTTCTATTATATGGGTTCAACAGAGGAAGCTCTATTTCATTCATGATTCATATTTTTTTATGTCAAGGCCAATAGGTCACACACTTGAGCCGTTGGTGCATATATATATATATATATATATATATATATATATATATATATATATATATATATATATATATATACATATATATAATCATCAATATGTCTGAAAATTTTCGCAAGCATCTGATCAGACACCTATATAAAAGTCTTTATCTTAAAAAGCTTTTAGAGATAACAAGATAAGCATAAGCTTAGTTTAGATAAGGAATAACTTTCGGTCAATAATAATCTGAGATCTAACACATGATTCCATGATATAAAAAAAGAAAAATAAAGGTTAATTTAAGTGATTATCAATATAACGGGAAAATCGAAATTCATTGCATTGCTATACATTGAATATTGCAAGTTCACTCCATTTTGTAGAGTTTTGTGTGTATTCAGTTAGTTATTATATTACCGAGCTATTCTGTTAATTCACTGATGACAAGCTGACCAATGATTACAACGATGATTACACTGATAGATAATTACCTTTGTCGTGAAAACTGAATTACTCACCAGATACATAATAACTATAACCCAATGATTAATGTTTCATCTCGTACATTGTATATATATATTTTTTCCGACGGTATATCATCATCTGTATATCGAATTTCGTAATGTAATGGACAATGTTAAATAATTTCGTGTTAAAATCATCATATATTTTTTAAACTATGATACCTTAAAAGCTAACGATGCAAAATTACACTCAGGGAACACGATCATTTCCCCAGGAACATGTCGAGGTTATGGCTATACCATAGTATTGGTGTGATATTAACATGTCACATGATATTAACATGTGTCACATTATAGGATTTAAGATGATCAAAACCGAAATTCATTAGAAGATATATATCATTCAACTGTCGCGTCCAGGCTCTACGAGTAATACCGTAGTAAAGATTGATTAGCAGTTACAGCAAGTGCTGGAATGATGGAAGACACCTCACACACACACACACACACACACACTTACACACACACACACACACACACACGTATATGGAGGTTTGTATGTTCTATGAAGGTGCGCGTTCATATGAACTTTGTTCGTATATATATATATATATATATATATATATATATATATATATATATATATATATATATATATATATGAGAGAGAGAGATTATTCGTAAACATATACTAGATACATGCCCATAAATGCATATATGTATATATGATTTTGTATATATTTAGTACATATCGAGTAAAACATTCATGTATTTGTCAATCAGTGAAAATTAATGAACTATATTCTCGTGTACTCAAATGCCTCTCCCTACCTAAGCTAGGTAGCACCAAGAACAGACAAACAAGCATAGAAATATCTCGCATAGATACAAACCTCTAAAACTGTCGTGTATATAATGCACGGAAGTAAACCAGTGCCCACCATCCACAACCAAACCACCTCCCGTTAGATCCCTCTAGTGGATTATCGTCACCACTTCCTCCTTACATGGTAACTTGACCGTAAAATCCTCTCCTGAGATTCTCATTCTGAACATGAGCTCACCTTCCGACCCCACCGTACCTCTGATTGATCTCAGCTTTCTCAGTCCTGTATTCTCAAGGCTTCACCTCTTCCTGACGGAGGGAGGGAACAGATCATGTGATTAAGACGCCATACAGCGGCGAGGATTAGTAACTGCTTATGACAAATTAGGGCTATCGTCTCTTGAGAAGCCACTCACTGCTGCTGGTCTTGAGTGATACTCATAATCCTGCTCAGAATATCGTATGACGCGAGCAAATACTCATCGTGCACCACAACCTTCCTCAGCGCATCGTATGACACCGTCAAAGATCATCGTACACCTGTATGATAATGAAGGCAAGACGTGTTTCTTCAACTTCACGTGGAGTCTTGAGTTCTTTTCCAGGGTTTCTTTTGCCCCCAATGACTGCCAGACGTTATAGTGACGAGAATTGAGGAGATTGTGTCACTGCTGGGTTTACCAGACTCCGACATGCCTGCAGGATGAAGTAAGAGGAATGGATGAAGTGAGGTGGCCACACTCTCACTGCAGGTTTCTTATAGTGGCTTATGTTGATTTAAACTCTGTTTGGTACGATGCGACGTTTTCTGGAACGCATTTATAAGTGTACATAAATGATTGTCGTATATATTCTCATGTAATATCCATTTAGTACACTCACGTTGGTCTGTTACAAATGAGAGTTGTGGTCAGACTAAGGAATCTCTCTCTCTGTTGTAAGTAAATCACAGTCAATCAGACCGGAATTCCAGCCATCCGTGATTGCAAGTCGTGTAATGAACGAGTGCCATCATAAGGGACGCAAAAATATATATATCTCCCAGCCGTTGGGATAGACACATCGGGAGAGTGAGTTGATGACACTGGAGATACATGGCACCTCACGCGGATTCATTTCATCACCAACGCGAGTGAGAAGATTGCCAGGAGTTTACGGTCTGCTTATTACACATCTCATCAGGGTCGACACGTAGACCAGGCTGGCCTGGGGACTTGCCTGTTCCTGAAGGCGACAACAAGTTTTGTCTTCGAGTATATGAAATCATGAGATTACATACATGTACATAGACGACCTCATTTTTGGTGGTAGTCTTTTAAAAGAAAATAATTTGATACTGGAGGACTTTATTGTGTTTTTTCTTATTAGTTTCATGAATCTTTTCTTTTTTATGCAGACGCACGAGGCATTCTCTGGGGGAGACTTCATCAACCACCCCTTGATCAAGAGGGGGGGAGAAACCAAAGGGGTACCATCAAGATGAGTTCCTCGTGTGTGTGTGTCTCTGTAAGAAACGTACCTCGCCGCAGAGAGAGAGAGAGAGAGAGAGAGAGAGAGAGAGAGAGAGAGAGAGAGAGAGAGAGAGAGAGAGAGAGAGAATCCCCGGGTGACACACGGGGCTTCCAGTAAAGCTTCGCCTACACACAACCAGGCACCAGCCACTGAAACGTTAGGGAGGAGCTGCACGGAGGAGAGGGTGAAGATGAAGAGGCGGAGGGTGAGGGAGAATAGAAAGGGCGAGGGCTGGGAGCTTACTAGAATTAGAGGGGAGGGGAGGAGGCGAGGGGAGAAAAAGGAGTTAATGACGACTTGAGCAACTTGAGCAGTAAATAGCAGCTGTCACCCATGGCGTCTCTCCTGTCAAACCTTTAAATGGAAGTGAGCCTCGACTTGCGTAATGGGAATATTAATAACGCATGAGCACGATTCTCGTACTTTTAAAAAAGAAATGTTAAATACGTGTAAATAACCCGACTGGAAGAGCTGTAACACCCGCTTTTGTGTCTAAAGTTGATGTAAAAAAAGATAAACACTTATCAACATCAGGTTTTGAAAACACGACTTCGTACAACTCAGTCATATTCTTGTACTCCATTGCAGTTCACCACACCTACTGTAGACACGACTCTGGATGAAAGACTATCACAGTGGCATTGAGGGAGGGAGGTAATACCC
>NC_092235.1:64710083-64767583 GCF_036320965.1 Panulirus ornatus
ATACCACATGACTCCAACTCGCTTTATGCCATTCAAGCCTCACGCCCTCCTGCATGTTGAGGCCTCGATAGCTCAAAGTATATTACATTTCGTCCTTCCATCCCGGATTTCGTGTCTCTCTCCTCATTCCCTGCTCTTTTCTTTGACTCATGCCCTAATACTCAGTCTCTCCTCACTCATCATCTCCATATGTCCAAACCATTCTAGCATTTCACCTCGCTTAACCATATTCTTGCGAGCAAACCAGCTTAGCCACCCTTACTGCTGGGTCTAGTTTATAGTAAAAAAAAAAATTCGTTAAACATCCCTCACTGCAGGATGTCGGGTCTCCCCTGCTCCTCCTGGCTCTGCTGTAGGTCGTTTTTACCCAACTGTTCATTTCCTGTTATTTCCTCACACACTCTGTTACCCTCATAACAGTTTCCCGTAAAAGTTCCCTCTCCTGTCTGTACGTCCCCTCGGTAAAATCTCTCACCTGTACTTCATCATCAAATATCTTCTTCCCGGGTCTCTCTCTCTCTCTCTCTCTCTCTCTCTCTCTCTCTCTCTCTCTCTCTCTCTCTCTCTCTCTCTCTCTCTGTTGCACTACTTAGTTTCCCCTCTTGCTGGGAAAGTCCCCCTCCCTGTCTTTCTCTCTCTCTCTTTCTCTCTTTATCTCACGCCCAAACATTTTCTCCTGGCCACACCCTCTTCTCTTCCCCTCCTGGCAGCCTGACCCTCCAACACTTGCCTACCGTCCCGGGAGTCAGCCAACCCTCCCTCCCTCCCTCCGCTAATCTCATTAAGGCCGCCACAAGGTGCACCCCTCACTGGCTCATCACAAGCCATGGCTCACTAATACACGAGACAAACACGGGCCAAAAGCCTCTACAAACAGGGAAGAGCTCTCACATACATGCATACATACACAGAGGCACACTCACGCACTCACATGAATATCCAGGGACTCTCAAGCACCAGTGCATGTACATAAATGTATATACATGGTCACACGTATGCGCAAGAGCACATACAAGGAGGATGACAAGCACACACACACACACACACACACACACACACACACACACACACACACGTGTGTGTATGGGCATCAAATCAGTGAGCGTTCTTTTGACTCCGTTCTTTGGGCAGTAACCTTCGTGTTTCTCGCAGGGAACGTGGAAAATGATGGAGCTGAAAACGAGGCCACAGAACGTTCACTCGCATCCAACTCAGGTGTTTTGTTTTGAGAGAGAGGCTAAGGAAAAAAAATATGGAAGCTGCTTTACATTACAAACTTGAAATATTCAGAGGAAATGAGTAAATATTAAGTGAATTAGTAACGGAGGACTGAGGAATGAAATGTTTGTTGGACAAAAAAAATTCAGATTCCTAAAATATTATAAACATCGCGCTGGAATAAGTTCTAAACACAATTTACATTTATCGTCCAGTGCATCACATTTCACTCTTTTTTTCCTCTGTAGTTCAACAGAGAAAAGTTTTATTCCATTTCATAACTTTCCTACAGACACAATATTTGTTTGATCATACGTGCACTTCACCAATAAAATGGGGGAAAAAAAAAGAAAAAAAGAAAGAAAAATACTTCTCCAAATATTGTCAGAATAAATATGGATGTGTTATTCTTCGAAGAATTTATTTCTGAAATCATGTATTGAAACTTTTGCATGTTTATATAGACTGTTGGCACTTCTTATATAACTGGATTAAACTCGTGAATTGGGTATGTCTTGAGTTAACCAATTTGCTTGCGTTATCTATGACAGACTAGGGCTAATCTGTGTTGTTATAGACTTTAATATTGCATGATAACAATGACTCTAACATCATTGTATTCAGCGAATGAAATTCTGTAGAAGTTCCTCTCCTTCTAACTTGTGAAATATTGACTAAATACATTTATGTTCTTAAGCCACAGAGTCATGTACTTTCAAGGAAGTTCATTATCCTTAATATATATATATATATATATATATATATATATATATATATATATATATATATATATATATATATATATATATAATCTTCAGATTTTGATTGTTTCATTAAGTGTCATCATTCTTTGATATATTTTTCCATTTCTTCTTCGAAAATTCAGGATTAAACAATACTCAAACAGCGAGTTTGACACTGAAGTATCGTATCCAATAAGAGATAAAAAAGGAAAGAAACTCTTTCATAATCCTGGTCACTGAATGTTCATGTCTTCAGGCACATTACAAATACCTTCAATAAAAACACGAAGTTCTTTCCGCCGAGCGCGGCTGTCAGTTTCAGTTCTTCGTAGAACAATAAGAGAATGATTTTACCGGAAAATGATAATACGTAACCCCCAGGACCCCATTCTGTGAAGCTCCTGCCGCATCGTGGTTGCGTTCCGCGCGGAAGCAGGGCATCATGGTCTTCTTCTAGGGCGGAAGGTCCCTTGAACGATGGTCTATACACCACTGGCAATGATACAGATTCATTGAAGGTGTCCTTTAGCTTGTGATGTCACCATTGAACGGTGGAGTTCGAAGAAGAACTAAGATGAGGAAAGCGAAGAGTGTGGAGGGTATGCATCAGTTTACAAGGGAACCTAGACGAGTCCAAAGTTGGCCTGATACATGGGCTACGAAATTCATCCAAAGTGAGTGTAGAGTAATCAGGATGGGACACTGCGAAAGAAGGCCTAGCTAGGGATCGCTAGGATTTGCTTCCAGGTGTTAGGGATCCATAGGACCTACTCCAGACGCTAGGGATCCCTTAGTCCAATCCTCAGGTGCTAGGGTTCCCTAAGACCTCCCTAGGCGCTAGGGATCCCTAGAACCTACCTTAAGGTACTAGGGGTCCCTAGAACTTGCCCTGATAGGAATAGCATCCAGTAGGAAATAAGCTGCTGGGCTCTGTGTGTATGAGAGAGACATAGAAGTCGACATCTTCCCAACCATATCTCCAGAGTCTTGCCATAGGAAAATAGTTGAGATGACCAAGTGTCTGCTAAGAAACGATGAATTTGCACTCTTGTTCATAGGTAAGGTAATGTTGAACACGCTGTTCACACCTTACATTGGATCAAAAGTAGAATATGCTTGTCAGGCTTGGTCGCTGCGCCTAAAGAAGCACAAAGTGCTAACGGAGAAAGTCCCTAAAAAGGAAAAAGAAAAAAGATGTACCACCAACCAGCTGATAGCGTTCGGTGCTTCTGACCAGCCAGCTGGTAGCGCCATATTCCTCCATCAGCCAGTTGGTGGTGCCCGGTTCCTCCTACCAGCCAGGTGGTATCGTCCAGTCCCTTCCACCAGCTGTATCACGACCAGTCCAGGAAATGAGCTTCCAGGCTTATCAGGGCGAAGGGAGAAGGCTGGACGATAGGCTGGATTAGGAAGGGTTGGGGTTAGCAGTAGATCGGTTGAGAGGTTAGTTAGGGTTGGTCATAGATGGGTCGAAGGGGCTAGTTAGGGTCGGGGGTTTGATGGCTTTAGGAGGCTAGTTGGGTTTAGAAGTAAATGGGTCGAAGTACTTTTCGGGTTGGTGGTAGAGGTAGTGTGGGAATAGCATTGTCTGAGAAGTTAACTAAGTCTGAGGTTAAGGGATTGTTAGTGGGTATGCCTAGTTAAATCCTTAAGGCTGAGTAATAACTTAACCATGAACGTAAAGAAAAGATACGTCTTATCTTATATCATCGAATTAACTCAGGGTCTGGGTCACCACTTATTGAAGTCGGTCAGGTTTTTTTTTTAAGTCGGTCTTAGTCTGTCAAGTTATGAAGAAGAACGATTAAAAAACCACTTTTCATATTGCGTTACCTTTTGAACCTTTATGAATTATGCACACACTCTTGTTTGGATAAGACTTCATACACATTCTAGGAACTCATACACACGCACCAATGAATTATATACACCCAGCTGATAGTAAACTCTAAGGAAGATTCTCATTTCCCATCAATTCAACTGGTGTGTCCTGACGTCAAATAAATCGTCTGGTACTTAGCTGAATTGGCTCCACCACGGTATCGTGTAGATTTAACCTGAAAAGTTTCGCTAATGGACTTAGACGTTAGTGGGACTTTAAATATTGCAATTACAACCACTCATTCCTGTGGAGCTCGCTAGCAGAACGGATAGAAATACGAGATCCAGGACTTTGGGAAATGATAGATGTCCAAGAAGTTGGTCCTTTAGCTCTGTATGTATGTGGCGTGTCAGTCGATGTATATATCACACACACACTGTGTCCAGACGGAAACAAGTGGTTCGGTCGTTAGAAACGCACCACTCTGGGCAACGCTGTTACCTCCATGCTTCCGTATTCAGCCTACACGAAACGCGTCGTACAACCACGCCCAGGCAATTCCTCTCCGACAATCTATCGAAACGGCACTACTTTTTTGATCGTGCTATCCACACTTACTCACTCTTCAACTCAATATATCTCCCCTGCAGACCCCAGCGCTCGTGTATTTCTCACGCTGACAATATTTCCTCTTTTAATTCTTCCCTTTATATAATTCTTCACTTAATATATAACCCCATAACAACACAACCACGTCAGGGTAATAACCATATTCACCAATCTATGCTGGGAACCTCATACAACCACATACCACTGAATTCGCTTCCCAGAAGCTGATGATGTTGAATAGGGTCTTTTTCTTTCGCCTTAGGAACAGTGTCTGATAGTGTTTCTCGCGCTCCAGTGTGGCGTGATTCTCGCAAAACTAAAGTGGCCCTTCTTCCATCTCTCTTTTAATCAGAATGGAATCGAAAGCCTTACTCTATGCTAACTCTCTTGTTATTACATTTATTCAATCATCATTTTCCGTCCGTGGTGATGTTGCTACCTTCTCCCTGCTATGCAGGTATCATTTCCGTTGCTCCTCTCGTGAGCTGCATACGTAAATACCAACCTGGATTAGCGGCACGCGCCACGCTGCTGTTCCCTATGGTTTCTGTGCAGAGCCCAGCTACATGAGGATGGATCGTTACGATACCTCCTTCTATCCTCAAAGAACGAAGCTGTGGGATTCTCATCCTTCCAACCGTCTTTTCCTCTTCCTTTTACCTCTCCACCTTTAGGATTCATATCTACAAATACCAGAAGAACTGATATCAATCTCCTCATTTTTCTTTCTATCATTTTTTTGGGTCGTGTCGGCTGAATGCATAAAAAATATAGCCATGGTGCGGGTACATTACTAATTGCTGGATTGAGGGAATTTATTTTTCACATGACCAGAGTTTCTATTGTGTTGTTCTTTTTCGTTTGGTGATCATCTTATCTTCAAGGTAAATGAATTTGTAATTTGATACTGAAAGCCATCGATCGATCATGTCCAGGTATAGTCAGGTACTGTCGAGCAGACATGCAGATGTGTATATTGACAAAGATGGGTTGGAGGTGTGCACAAAGTAACGCAATCACAAGTTGTGATTGAGTTGTCGTGTTTTGATAGAATGATAATATCTCTTTGCATATACTGTAATGCATCGCTCACAGTCACACAAAGACACACACACACACACACACACACACACACACACACAGAGGTATATATATATACACAGTGTTAAGAGATGGGGCATCATTACTCTTAAATTCTCCCCCCGTGACACACCAATAGTAATCATATATAGACACAGACAAGGTTTCCCAGGTAATCCTAGTTTTACTGCCTTATCGGTGATAAAGAAATCTGGTTACTAGGGCAAAGGCTTGAATTATTTGATATCCACCATCACTGTTACATTAATCACCATCAATCTAGGCCAGGTCAGTGATCACATAGTGATCAATAATGCTTCCTTTCATACATGATTATCTAAGGAGTCGCTTGAAATGCCTCTCATGTTCCGAAGGCTGCTGCCTTCCTGGGCTACGGCAGCTCAAAGCCGTCAGTGAATGTACATACGGACATACATACAAACCTTCCTCAACATCCCAAGTTCCCAACTTGTCAAAGTTGTTTATCTCTGGCACGTGGCTACGTCAGCCAGCTTGTTAGGAAAGTTGTTCGTCTGTCTTGTTTGTCCAGCATCATCAGGTGCCGTGAACACCGTCCTAATTAACGTGATTACACCCCGTGGCCTTGCTCTCACCTGACGACGCTGAAGGGCAGACACACGCCAAGTGAGTCAGTGCATGTTGCTTCTTCTTCCTGTCTGGCTCCTTAGAGGTGGCGGGGTGAGGTCGCCTCTTGCAGCAAGCGATCAGTGTACACGGCTGCTTGGGCCCCACCCTGGTGATGAGAGAGAGAGAGAGAGAGAGAGAGAGAGAGAGAGAGAGAGAGAGAGAGAGAGTTCGGCAGTAGCACTGCATTAGCACAGGTGCTTTATGAAGCCGTAACAGGTAAGGAGAGAATTACCTCCCTTCAAGTCCTCGGAATAACGGAAGATTTCGTACCAGAGGAACTGCAGCAACTTTACGAATGTGTCCACATATCGCCAAGACTTAATACGTAGGTCGGACTCATATTCGTTACTCGTACAAGATCCACCAATGGTAAATGAGATATAGTCCTACTTAGGCAGTAAATATTCCGCCAACAGACTTAAGAATTCATGAGATAATTCTCATTTGCCCTTGTAGAATTCCATTTCCAGAACTGTGCAAACGCTGGGAAAGCAATTAATGTTCTGGAGCGAGAATTAGTGGTCTAAAGTGAGAGGAGGGAGGGAGAGTTAGTGACGGGTGTGAGAGTGAAGATGCCACGAAATAGCGACTGAATCAGGAAATGTAGCGTCTCTGTTACTGGCCCCATTAAATATCTTTATTAGTGGGTCTAGAAGTTAGAAGCTTGTATTTCACACCTCAGTTTATGGAGACATTGGCCGCTGAGGAAAGGGAGCTGGGGAGAGTGGAAGAGGAAGTTGGGAGGAAGGGAGAGGCAGGATAGAGAAGAAATGATGAGAAAGGGAACAAAAAGAAAGTGGAGCTTAAGTGTGAAGGCATAATCAAAGGCGTATGGTATGTTGGCTGGGAAGGTCTGGCTCTGCGCTGGGAAGGTCTGATCCTTCGTTGGGAAAGCCTGGTCCTTAGCTAGGAAGGTCTGGTCCTTGGCTGAGAAGGTCTGATCCTTAGCTAGGAAAGCCTGGTCCTTGACTGGAGGGTCTCATCCTTAGCTGGGAAGGTCTGGTCCTTGGCTGAGAAGGTCTGATCCTTAGCTAGGAAGGTCTGGGCCTTGGCTGAGAAGGTCTGATCCTTAGTTAGGAAGGTCTGATCCTTGACTGAGAAGGTCTGATCCTTAGTTAGGAAGGTCTGATCCTTGACTGAGAAGGTCTGATCCTTAGCTAGGAAGGTCTGGTCCTTGGCTGAGAAGGTCTGATCCTTAGCTAGGAAGGTCTGGTCCTTGGCTGAGAAGGTCTGATCCTTAGCTAGGAAGGTCCGGTCCTTGGCTGAGAAGGTCTGGCCTTTGGCTGGGACTCGTTACATCTTCGGAGTTCCGTACAAGTTGTGTGACCTTCTCAGAGGTTTGTCAGATCCTGAGGAAGAGGCGAGAAGAGGTTGGGCCCGGCAGGATATCAATAGGTATTTAGGGAAGATATCAAGGATGTGGTGGGGCTAGGGAAGGGATATGCAGCACACGATGATGATCTAAGAAACCTGGGCAGGAATCAAGCGCTCATGGACAAATTACATATTTGCTAGGCAAGAAATGATTTATAGTACAAGAAGAAATATGTAAGGATTCAGTCGATAGGATGCGTTAATCTTCGATAGAAGGACTAAGTATATGATGTGTGTGTGTGTGTGTGTGGAGAAGCGAGGGTAGAAGCACTCACAGTGAGGGGTAGGAGATACATGAGTGATCTGTCATGATAAGTTGGCAGCAGGTCACACGGGAACCAACACCCGGCCCCTTCCCCTATGGATCTGGGTGAGGATTGTGGACTATCGGCTTTATTTATCCCTCCACACCACGGATCCACCACCCCAGTTGGTGTCAGCAACTTGATCTCCGACACAATTACCATCTCAAAAGATATCAGTTTCTTTATCTACCGCGGACAGTCACAGTTTCAACTATTGTCAATATCTATATCCCATATATTATCATCACCATAGCTGCTATCGGTAACTCCACCGCCTCAAACGATCAACACTTCAGGAGATGCAAATAACATGACACAGTAGCCTCCTTGATATGAAAAAAACACACTTGCTTTCAGTAAAGAACAACAAAGCATTTTATTTACACAGGTATTGAGGTAACTTGTAATGCCACTAGCGTTACAGTTACGTGAAATTCCAAACTCACTGTTCACATCAACAAAGCGCTGATTGACGTATGAGGTATTGTGGAATGCCTACATAATTCACCTCAACACGCGTTCTAAAAAAATTCCAACCAGATACCACGACACATAACCATGGGTACAAATCGTCATAGTGGAAGTGAGTGACGCAATTCGTCACGGTGGGGGTGTGTGACGCAATTCGTCACGGTGGGAGTGTGTGACGCAGTTCGTCACGATGGGAGTGTGTGTGACGCAATTCGTCACGGTGGGAGTGTGTGACGCAATTCGTCACGGTAGGAGTGTGTGACGCAATTCGTCACGGTAGGAGTGTGTGACGCAATTCGTCACGGTGGAAGTATGTGACGCAAATTGTCACGGTAGGAGTGTGTGACGGAGGAACAATTATTCCTTTTATAGAACAGTCAGCCAACTGGGAGTGTCACACTTGTAACAGCGGCCTTCCTCGACCTTGCGTACACACCAGCGTCACACCAATTACGTGTTAAGTCTCAAGGTCACCACGTTTGCCACGCCCTGACCGACCAACCTCACCCTCACCCAGCACTGTGGTCTTCCATTATTCTTTCACTCGTCTCAAATTGCTTTGGATCCATTAAACTTTTATGACCATCCGTTGCTTCTCTTAGCTCATCACCTTACTCATGCCATCCGATGTGTTAAGAAGTCTTTTGGTTTTTTCCTCGAAAAAAAATCTACATTTCTTTCTCTTTCATTACTTTTGTTTATCATATTTTGTTTCTATGATAGGGACAACAGCACTCTTTTCCTCACCCAACTCTATCTTTTTTACTATAGGCAGAGATGCACCAATGAAATGTCACCCTTCGTGTGTATATATATATATATATATATATATATATATATATATATATATATATATATACACACGGTTTGTTTCGAAAAGAACAATAAACACTGCTTCTGTATATATGACTGTGATATATATGATATACAAACTTTTATTCAAGCAAATACAGAATAAAAGCAAATATGGAAGTAAATAATTTAATACAAAGCCTGCAATTTACGTTTAGTCAGGATGGTCTATATTTTACATTACATCATCAGAAAATAAGGTGTGTGACTGAAATACATGTATAGTGAAGAGATTTTCTTTTTCTTCTAATTTTCTTGGTGTTCATCACAAAATGTCATCTGTCCTCAACCATCTGCTAATGTGTTTTTCTACCCATCTCCCATCCTCACTCCTAGGAGTTTGCCCAACCTCTCTCATCACGTCTCGTCTCCTTCCTCCTCCTTCTCAAAGCACACTCACTCCCTCCCCCTTCTTTCCCTCCCTTGCACCCTCATTCCCTCTCCCTTCCCTTCCAGCTCTCAACAGAGACAGTCGGCTCTCTCTCTCTCTCTCTCTCTAAGAAGGACCATCTGTGCCTCACCAGCTGAGCTGTCTGGTTATAACTGAATGAATGTAACCCTTCAGCCTCATCTCCTGATGTATTACTTTCTTCTTTCTCTCCTCTCTTTCATTCTCTCTCTCTCTCTTAGACCAGGAGTTGGGTTATAGTTCCAAATGATTACTTTCTCATCTCACCAGAGATTGAGTTCATTCGTGTCATTTGTGTGTGTGTGTGTGTGTGTGTGTGTGTGTGTGTGTGTGTGTGTTTTCTCTTCGTCCCATGAGTGAAAATGTTTTTTATCCTATCAGTGTTCGCATTCTTCGTCCGATCAGTGTCTTTGCTTTTTCGTTTCATCAGTATATATATTTTTTTTTCGTTCCATCAATGTCTGTATGTTTTGTTCTACCAGTGTCTGTGTTTTGTCGTTCCATCAGTGCCTGCAGTGTTTCATCCCATTAGTGTCTGTGTTTTGTCGTTCCATCAGTGCCTGAAGTGTTTCGTCCCATCAGTGTCTATGTTTTGTCGTTTCATCAGTGCCTGTAGTGTTTCGTCCCATTAGTGTCTGTGTTTTGTCGTTTCATCAGTGCCTGTAGTGTTTCGTCCCATCAGTGTCTATGTTTTGTCGTTCCATCAGTGCCTGCAGTGTTTCGTCCCATTAGCGTCTGTTTTTTTGTCGTTTCATCAGTGTCTGCAGTGTTTCGTCCCATCAGTGT
The DNA here is from genome assembly GCF_036320965.1 of Panulirus ornatus. NCBI lineage: Eukaryota > Metazoa > Arthropoda > Malacostraca > Decapoda > Palinuridae > Panulirus > Panulirus ornatus. The sequence continues at coordinate 64,720,401 of NC_092235.1, forward strand.
CTATGTTTTGTTCTATCAGTGCCTGCAGTGTTTCGTCCCATTAGTGTCTGTGTTTTGTCGTTCCATCAGTGTCTGCAGTGTTTCGTTCCATCAGCCTGCAGTGTTTCGTTCCATCAATGTGTGTTTTTCGTCCCTTTGGCAAGTGTGTTTTACAGTTCCCCTTGTTCTATGGTCTGAGGAACAGGGGAGGTAAAAAGCACTGGTGTTGTCTGATGTTCAGACCCGGACGGCTTATGATACTTATATACAGATATGTCAGAGTCCCATCACCAGATAATGGTCCTATCAACATGGTTGACATGGTCCCAGCACCTAGAAGCTACATAGTCTCAGCGCCAGATGTGTTACGGTCTCATCGCCAAGCGTGTCTTGGTCCTAACACCAGCTGTGTTAAGTCCTAGCACCGCATATGTTGTGGTTATAACACCAAAGTGTGTGTCAAGATGTGGGCACCATTGTGTTTCACTGTCCCATCGCCTGAGTGTCTAACTCCAGAGAGCCTAAGGTCTTAACCCCAGAGAGTACCAGATATTGACCCCAAAGGTGATGGTATCAACCCTAGGAGCATCATAGTACAAGACCAGGAAGTATCATAGTTTCAGCCCAGCAGGAGACTTATGATCCGAAACCCGTGAGTTATGATGCCAGCCTGAGAGCATTATGGTCTGGGGGGTGTCTTCGCCCTTGCCATACGAGGAGCATCCTGGGGTCCCGTCCCCTGGTCCCAGAGCGGCGTGCGTCTGTCCCAAGGGGAAGGGGGAGAGCTAAAATAAAAAAAGAAAATCATTTTATGGGCGACAGCTGCGGAGGGAGGGAAGGGAGGGAAGGGAGTGAGGGAGGGAAGGGAGGGAAGGTGGTACGTAGCTGTAGTATACCTAGCAAGGAAATGTCACATTTACCTCGCTCGTAAACTACATGTTATGGCGTCAGTATATTTTCATCTGTTTATTTACGAATTGACACGGGTGGTGGAAAGTTATAATGTCTTTTAATCACATCCGGGGTATTTACTTTTTCCCATAAAACATTTGGGAAATATAAATTCGATAATCCAGACCTGGGCATCAGAACAGTGTTAGTACGTCTCTGTTGTAGGGGTTTTGTTGTGACTATTGATCTCATTGTACTCACGGGGGTCTCAGTACATCCATGATGTTCAAAAACGTAACCTACCATAACCAACTAAGAATTTTTGTTCTTTCAATTGTGCCTCATAACCATGATAATCTAGGTCAAATCATCCCCATCATTTTTTGAGATATTATGTTCAGGGTTGGATCAAAAGCTATCACTCAGAGAGACCGGATTAATGCAGTATATCAGCGAGAACAAGAACAATAATACAATAACAAAGACATGACGACAAAGACAACCATAGTATCATTACCACCAACAAAACCATGATTACAAAGATAGCCACAGTATCATTACCACCACCACCATTACCACAATACTAGTAACAGCATTTACTGTATTTATCACTACCACTGCCACTATCACCAGCAGAAGTACCCCTCAACCACCACTGGGTCTATCATTCCTGTTTTGTTCAGCGCCAGTGATTAATTTCAGTGTTACAGCTAAAGGAAGAAAGATAACAGTAGTTGGTGGACAAATACCTTGAGGTTTGATATATAATTTTTCTAGATATCTATAATACTAAACTTTTCCCCATCATGAATTCTGTAAGAATTTGTTTCGTAATATTTCAATGGTGTTCTGGAGTTGGGACGTTTACTGCGTTCTAACTCTGTTCCTAATTTTGTTGTAAGTGATGTAAGAGGTCCAGGAGCTTCTTAAAGGTGTTCACTGATTTATTATGTGTTTAAGAGAGTTTCAGAATCTGCAAGGCTCTCGTGGGTAAAACTTTTAGCCGGTTTGGATCTGACTTTGAGCAGCTGTTTGTCAACATCATCCCGAAAATAAACCTTTCGAGTTTCGAGCTAATCTATTTAATCTTTTCTTTCAACTTTGCAATATGTGGATAAACATTTACACAGGAACTTTTAAGAGAGACTCGATGAGAGACACGCAGGAAACGTTTTTTTTTAATAGAATTTTCTGTTCTTGCATTAATTACCATATGACTATATGCTTTTTTCTTTTTAAGCATTTTAGATTGCTTGAATTTCCAAATTTGAAAGAAAGAAACAATCTTTGTCCATGGAAGCTAAAGTGATTCATAGGGTGGTTGAGGGGGCGAAGGTTCGGGGAGCAATGAGGAATGTATGGAAAGAGAGATATGGATGCAAGGTATGGGTTATAGGCGAGAATGTGCGGAGGAGGGTGGATGTCTTGTAAGTGGAATGTTTGAGGGTAATATATGGTGTGAGGAGGGTTGATCATGTAGATAATAAAAGGTAAAAGAGAGATGTGGTAATATGAAGAGTACAGTTGAGGGAGCTGAAGAGGGTGTGCTGAAATGATGGAGTGAAAAATCTTTTGAGTGGCTGGGGTCTGAATACGCAAGAGGGTGATAAGCTTGCACGGGAAATCGGAAACTGGAGCGATGTGGTATACAGGGAGCGACCTGCTTGTCAATGGAATGAACCAAGGTATGCGAAGCTGCTAGGGGAAATCATGGAAAGGTCTGTGGGGTTTGGGTGTGTATAGGAAGCTTGTGGTTTCCGTGCACTGCACATGACAGCTAGAGAAATGATGTGAGCCAATGAAACCTTTCTTCGTCTGTCCCTGACGCTACCTCACTAACTCTAGCAACGGCTGACAAGTATGAAAGCAAGAAAGAATATATATATATATATATATATATATATATATATATATACATATATATATATATATATATATATATATATATATATATATATATATATATGAAGTGTGTTGCAAGCTTGTGTCTGTATATCCATGACCAACTTCAACACGTTTTCAGTAAAAGGAAAATGCAAGACATCTCTCTCACACTGCAAAAAAACATTTCCAAACCGGATACACAAATAAGATTTAAACAATTCCTTGAAAAGAATTAAAGTATATCTGCATATTAGGTCAGTGTCATTTAGCCTTGTGGGTTTACCAATCTCTCACGCGCATGTCAACACTCTTATCACCCAGAGAGCGAGAGAAGCACGTACCGCTTACAAAATCCAAACTAGAAAATATGAATCACAAACAACATCAAAGTGACCACGAAAAATTTGCAGCAAAGCTTAAAATGTATAAGTAATTTCCTTTTTTTTTTTTTTTTTTTTTTTTTTTTGAGAGAGAGAGAGAGAGAGAGAGAGAGAGAGAGAGAGAGAGAGAGAGAGAGAGTGTACGGCTATCGATCGGTCATGCTCTTACCCGTCTTTGCACCATCAACCTCACCCGTGTATCTTCGCTCTCCCGCGGTCCACACTCTCCCAGGTACACACCCTGGATCGATCATGGATTTTCTCTCCTTTCCGTAAACAACTGCTCCTCCTTGGCCGGCCCTAGTGAAGCACCGCCTCCGGAACACTTTACGTAACGTGTGATGACTCGAGATAATATATATATATATATATATGAATATATTTCTCTTTTTTCTTTCTTCTTTACTCAGTCTTTGCGGTTCGCCTCCCCTTAGCCATGACTGTCCCTCATGGTGGATCGACCCATGGCCCGCCTCTCATGGCTGCACCTCATGCTCACCCTTCACCGCCTGCCATTACTGCTGTACCCTATATTTTTGGCAGGTTTATGGTCCGCCTCACAGTGTGTCCATATATCTCCCACCGCTCTCCTCCTCCTCCTCCTCTTCCTCCTCCTCACACCAACACCGCCTCCACCACCACCGCGTCAGCAAAATAAATTGTCTCCATCTGTCAGGTGAATCGCAGGTGGTCTCATACACCAGCTGAGACACATATTACCGCTGTGTTTACACCGAAAGTTTGTTGAACCACAGACCATCTGTCAGAGAGACGACCTCTCGTACTTACCCAGTGGACATCCCTCACATTCATCTGCTGTACAGGGAGTGACACAGACCATCTTCTGCTCCACAGTTGGTGTGTAGTCCTCCATCTGATGGACAGTTGGCAGCACCTCCGCCATCTGTCAGAATAAGAGGTGACGGCTCCCCCCTCCCCCTCCATCTGTATATAGATAGTGACTCCTCCATAATTTGTTACAGAGTTGGTGCCCCACCTCCACCATCTGTCGTACAGGTGGTGGCGCCTCCACAATGTGCCGTTCAAGTTGTGATATTCCACCATCGATCGAATAGGTGGTGTCGCCTCCACAATGCGTTGTACATGTGGCAAAGCCTCCCCCCATCTGGTTTACAGTTGGTAAAGTCTTCACCATCTGGTGAATAGTTGGCGGAACCTCCACCATCTGGAGTACAGTTGGAGATGCTCCAATATCAGGCGTACAGTTGGTGAAGTCTTCACCATCTGGAGAACAGCTGGCGAAGCCTCCTTCTTCTGGCATACACTTGGTGAAGTCTCCACTACTTAAAGAACAGCTGGCAAGGCCTGCACCATCTAGAGTACAGATGGAGAAGACCCCCAATATCTGGTGTAGAGCTGGCGAAGTCTCCACCATCTCTGGCCTACCTACAGTCGATCAATGATACACAATCACTCGGCCAGTCCTATCAATTATGCCTCTGTGACCTTTCGACCCTGACCCACGACCTCCCCTATAACCTTGGTGCATTTCCAGCAGAAAGGGAAATGTATCTCTTCAGCGGGTTTAGAATTTTTAGGAACTTCGGATATGGCCATAATAACATGTCCGTATGTATGTTTGTGCACGGAGTGTGTGCATATGTGTGTGTGTGTGTGTGTGTGTGTGTCTGTGTATTCTACTGATGGGGAGGAACAATTTCTTGATATGAAAACTAATTTCATTTACCCAACTTCGTTCAGGAGCTTGCGGAAGCCACCTGATGGAAGGAAGACATGACACGAGACCGACTTAGACACACGCAGCCATGGCTGTGTGGTGGACTTAGGGCTGTGTGGTGGAGTTCTCGCAAACGTTGCGCTTCACTCACGGACGCGCCTCGCGTGAATCCCGTGCGCATTTTGGAGCTCCTGAATTTATGCCTTATGGTCATTTCGCACGCGCACGTGCGGTCGCTCCATCACATCACGGAAGGAGAATGAATGTCCCGGATTCACATAACCAGACTGGTGTCTATGTAAAAGGACTGAGTTATTCCCCTTGACAGTTCTTTTGTCTACCATTTCTTATTTAGGTGATATATCCGATTATTTTTACTGAAGTTGGGAAATCCTTTTGGGATAATGAAGCAGAGGAGATTGGTGTTGATATCCCAACCCTCAGGTTATACAAAGGGTTGCAACTGCCATAGAACAGTAGGTGCTGACGGGGTGTGGTAGCGGCGGGAGGAGGAGGAAGAGAGAGGAGTGTACTGCTGAGCCATGGGGGGGAATACCTGTAGAATTTATATACAACAGAGAGGACACAGCTGATGTCAGTCGTAGACTTGATGGGACGGATCTAACAAGTCGCTTCTGAGACCAATCCCAACTGGTATGTTATTCCAGACTGTGACACTCCTGTTGAAAAAGCACTTGGACTCATTCGAAGGAAAAGGATTTTCCCTCGAGTTTCTGTCCATTTCACTAATAGTGAAATCAGACAAATGTTCTGCCTTGGGTCGCTGCTTAGAGCGAGATTATGAAAGACTTGCATTTTTTTTGGGTCTAATTAATTCCTTTCTCGTTTATATGCTTAGCATGTTACAGTTGTCTGCTTGGTTGCCATCTGAATTGTTTCTCGTTCTGGAAATCATCTTGGTTGTTCACCATTATACTCTTTCCATTATTTCATTGTCTCTTCTTTCAGAACTACATCGACTTTTTATGCATTCGTAAATGATAGAAGTTTGTCTCTTGAATATTTAGGGGTTTTCTAAGATTCATCCAATCAGCTCAGGGGCGTTTTCATAGAATACTTACACACACACACACACACACACACACACACACACACACACAGACGGACTTCCGTGATGCAGCGGTTAACGTTACTGTCTGTCACACATGCATGGGCCGCCAGGGATCATACCCGCGAAGGGTCTGAATAAGAGTCGCGGAGTCGGTCCACAGTCCATCCAGCTGTTCATCCTCCTCTTGAGGCTAGTCGATAGAATGGGTACATGGCATAAGCCTGGGTGGGTGCGTGCTGTGTGTGTGTGTGTGTGTGTGTGTGTGCATACATGCTGAGGAGTAAAAGACATGATACACATATATAATGTTAAATAACGGGACGACACGAGTGTATGACTCCCTCCCCGTAACACACAGATAGCAATCATAAAATGTTAATCTCATGCACGCAAGGTTCGGTTGGTTTACCTTACTGTTAATAACATCTGAACAGATATAAGACATATGACTTTGAGCCATGAGCTGTGGCTGCTCGCCCATGACCTGCCACTACTCAGCTTTGATATTATCTTACTGAATCATGGGATCTGATGCTTGGATCTTGGCCTCTGACCCCTGAGGCATGGCTTTTGAACCCACTAGATCCTTGAGTGTGGCTCTTGGAATATTAACTGCCTTTTGAACCGAGATTTAAGACCCCCGGAACTAAGGATCTGTGGTCTGACACCATAATCTCTGCTGACCCCCTGACTTATGACCTACGACCCCCCGTGTGTGATAAGCCATGGGCAATGAATCCTGAGCCCCCTGAACTCTGAACTATGATGATACATGACATTGAGATCTGACCTATGACTTCATAATGCCTGAGCTACTGACGGAGAGGAGAGAGAGAAAAAAAAGAAATTGGATGTGATCATAAATCTTTCTCGTGCATGATGACAGAGAGAAAGATTGATAGCGTGATGCCATTCAAGATTGGAGCAAATTACTCTTAAACACTATAACTCCGGCACGAAAATATTTCAAGCTGATGAAGTGATCTTTTTCATTCGTAATTTTTTGATTTATATTCGAACGTAACGAACAGTCTTTGATCACGTCTTACTACTGGCGCCGATTTTAGTTGGTATCTGAGTATTTGTACCCTTCTGTCTTGTTGGGGTAAGTAGTTACTTATAACTGAAGTAAGTAACTGAAGTAATTTCAAAACATCCCTGGTCTTTGCCTGATAACAAAAATCTTTATGTAAAAGGAAAAAAAAGAAGAGAGAAAAAGAAAAGAATCCCTTGGTAATTCACTACAACATTTTCAGAAAATGAAGGTAATACAGTCAACATTCATGAGAGTAAAATGAATGACATACAGTATCACTCATCCATTACTGCTCAGACAACAGCAGCAGCAGCAGTAGCCAGGGCTTAATATCCACAACCTCTTCAATTAAGCTTTCCCTTCCACGAGTATGTTATCTCCTGCTGAAGTCGTGTGCGGTACAGGGCTGTAATTCTGTGAGCAGATCTTGCCCTCTCTTCTGTACCCTACTGGTGACTAACGTTACAAGGCTGTATCTTTGTAAGTGGACCAAGACCTTTGTTGTCCCTGTGTGCGACTTGTGGCACAAGGCTGTAGCTTTTCGTATCCGCTGCTCACGTCCTCACCATTGTCCTTGCATCAGTGGTGCAGAAGGAGGTGTTAGGGAGTTTCCATTCTCCGGGGCAGGATTACCTGGCAGAGGTTGAAGACCCCAGCGGGTGAAAGATCTTTGCTCTTTACATAAACGTAGAGAGAGAGAGAGAGAGAGAGAGAGAGAGAGAGAGAGAGAGAGAGAGAGAGAGAGAGAGAGAGAGTTTTTGTACATATGGAGTATATATGGTGTTCATGCACGTATTTGACAAGATATTGACAATGAATGCATTTGACACGTATGAGAAACTTACTGAAAAGGGAAGATAGTTTTCAACTGCGAAACAAAGTGCATGAAGAGTTATAACTACAGAGGGATTATATTAGATCCAACACGCTTAACGAGCGTCAGGATCCCTCCCTTTTGTTACCGTGAAAAGATTTCTACACAATTTACCAAACCATTTTTACGATGAAGCTGCACAGAAAATGTATGCAATACTGTTTATCACCAGCCGTAATTTACCTCATTTACACCGCAAAACATTCACATAACATTAATGAAGCTTTTATCATCGCATACGATAATTTGTGAGAGGAGTTGGATAAAAAGAAGGCCATGTTTATCTACCCCTCAGAAGGGGAGTCCATCAACCGATCTCTTCGGGGGTCAATCATACAAGTTATCATTTCTCACCCGCGCACCCACACACACATACATCTTCTCTTAAACACCCACTCTGTTCCTCCGTCAGGTGACGTCTGTGTTCTGGTATGTTGTCTAATGGCTGCCTCGACTGTGTCTTTTGCCGTCGCTACCTGCGCGTGGGTCCCATTTAAGCCATCAATCAGTGACTCATCGACGCGCATGACGGGCAGCATGCCCACCGTGTCTGGCTCAGGGGGAGGATGTCATGATAATGGGAATGCCTTTGTAAGAGGGAAGTTAAGGAGACGCAAGCGTCTAAGAGGGAAAAAAATAGATTGAAAAACTCTCTCGGAAAGTATTCTTCAAGACGCCAGTAACATATTGCATTCCTGTTTCATCTGCCCCGTGAACTGAGAGTCAAAGTTCCACATACGAGAGGGTGTGGCAGGGGGAAGGGGTCTTGGGAACCAGAGTTTCTTAGTTGGAACTGTGGAGAGAGAGGTGGGAAGGGGAAGGGTATCATCGTATAGAGAGAGAGAGAGAGAGAGAGAGAGAGAGAGAGAGAGAGAGAGAGAGAGTGTAAGAGGTGTGGTGTTGGTGGAGGAGGCAGGAGATATTATCTGGCGAGTCGAGGGTTTCCTGGCCATCCATCTTCCCCTGAGCGGCCTGTCAGCGGCGCTCTTAGTGACCCCGCCCACCTGGCTGTGTGACCCGCCTACTTAGTGTGACATGCCCATCTGCTGTGACCCGCTCATCTGGTGTGACCCGCCCATCTGGTGTGACCCGCCCATCTTCAGTGACAGGACTATAGATCTAAAGCACCTGATGACTTATGGTTAAAGGGGAAAAAAAAAATCATGTATGTGTTTGAAGAGAAATTTGGTAGAGTCAGAAACCTTGGCCGTAATGTACTGCGTTGATGACGACCATATGGTGGTTATGAAGTGGTGGTGAAGCCATGTAATGGCGATGGTATGGTTGGGTAGGGCGATGGTTGGGTAATAATGAGGGTGGTATAGTGATCATGTGGGGTTACGTGATGATGATGATGATAATGTGGTGACGGTAGTTTGACCGTGTTACGGCATAGTGATGATGTTTGACCGTGTTACGGCATAGTGATGATGTTTGACCGTGTGACGACATAGTGATGATGTTTGTTTGTAGTGCTGACACTGTAGGGATGATGGTGGTGTCTGTATAGTGCTGACACTGTAGTGATGGTGACGTTGCTCGTATGGTGAGGATGATACTGTGGCTATGGTTTGTGTGGTGTTATGTTTAATGTTACTACAACTACAACATCAACTACTACCACTGCTACCACACAACTACTACTACTGCTACTGCTACTATTTCTACTACTACTACTACTTCTATTACTTCTACTACTACTACTACTACTATTACTACTTTAACTACTAGGAATAAGAATACTGTAATCGCTGTTAGTAGCATTCTTTTTAACTACTACCGCAAACTGTTGTTCTCACTAGAGGCAGAATTCTTCGGTGAATTTCAAACCTCATCCAGAATAGAGACATATCACGACTTTTGCCGCCTTAAATCGGTGTTAAATAATTAATTCCGATAAGACACTCACGCCTGCAGGAACATTTGCATAATACCGTCTCCCCCAGATCGTCTTATTTTCGAAACCCAACCTCGCCAGGAATTCCGTTTTTCCTTCGTAACTTCTGGGAAACTGCGCGTCTCTTGGGCATCTTCGGCGGTGTGACCATTAGCCAACGATGCTCCATAATTAGCAGTTGTCAGGCAGACTTAGACCGTCCTGCAGGTCTCCACAGGAGCCAGATTGGTGTGCTCGCAACCCCCTGACTTCAGCCCCGTCCAGATATGAAATTCCCGCCAGGCTTCGTGCACGAATTTTCCCACACAAGATCGTTTCAGGGGAAAGATTTGATCGCTTTATAATGACGGCAAGTCTTGTGGTGGCGAACTGTGATTCCCTTAGAAATACTACGGTGAGGAATGTGAGACAAGCGACTGGAGAAGCTGAGTCAGGGTTACACACACACACACACACACACACACACACACACACCGACACACACACACACACGCACGCACACACACACCATTGGCTGAATATTTCCTTATTCATATACCCAAATGCGATTGTAACTTTTGCCAGCATATAGCTTATCTCTTTTACATTTCTCCTAATGTGAAGGTGAAATACAATATTAACTAAGTCCCTCTCACTCATAGATTCCTGAAGCTTATTAACAGCCATATAGTATCTGTTTTCAAGGCCTCCTTTCACTGAGTTCCATCGTCATTGTATTACATTTGACTGGGTTGAATTTCATCGTACGTGAATCAAACCAGCCCTGGAGTTTCGCCCAGGTCCCCTTGTAAGTTGACGCAATCTTTCTCGCTCTTTACGACCCTCGTGACCTTGGCTTTATCCGTAAGGTTATTCAGGTATGAATGCAGTCCTTCTGGTGAGTCATCTACATAAATTTACATAGCGTGTGTGTGTGTGTGTGTGTGTGTGTGTGTGTAAGCATAACCGGTACAAGAATGTAACATTGTCTTGATATCCCAAAGTTAGTCTGACTCATTACTTTTCTTAAGGTTTGTAGAATTACCAAAGGAAGACTCAATAATGCCAATGTTCCAGATCCCTTTACATTCAACGTCTCAGGGAATCTCAACCCCTCTGTAGCACTGTGTCGATCCGCCATTCACTATGTAGTCCACATTGACGCTTCTCTTTAATCCCTGTATACCTCATCGTTGAGAATTCTCTTGACCCTGAGCTACGACATATCTATACATTACACCTGATCGAGCTCCCACACTCACGAGCGCCAACATCCTTATGCGTCAATCGTCGCTTCGCCAGAGATGGTCCCAATCACTCACTGTGTCTATGTATGGCAACGGTGAGGGGCAGGCGGGAATATCTTGACAAAGAGACAAAGCGACCTGGTACTATCACCGCCCTTAGCCTCCAGACGCGGCTCTAGATAAGACTGTGTTCCTGACGTCATGATATGTTACAGGGTGGGAGACAAATGGGCTTTAGACAAGGCCTGAGAAATTCTGGGACTTCGAAGGGATGTAGGAGATTTGGTGAAGAGATTCGGAGCTTCAAACCAAAGACCCCTGAGGTCTTGTACCGCCACGTCTGGCTGTGAGGGCGCGAAGACACCCTAAAGGCATGACGTAATGCATCCAGGATACCTGTCATCCTATTTCCAATATGTTTACGAATATATTAGCGGTAGTCTTTGACGTGATGGTTTCGTAAGGCAACGATGCTTTCAAGTAAGACGTGAAAACGCAAATAAAGTCATTTTTAGGTAATTATTCTATATCAAAGCTTCACATTGCATAAACATGATCACATCTCCATAGGAAAAGAAATGTAGAAATGTATGTGAAAGAAATACAACTAAAATTAGAGCTTTGATAAGTGTATACAAACAGAAGCATACACCAATATACCCCCCCGTAAACAGACACGTGCACAAATTTACGTACATAAACACACACCAGCTGATGACAGCTTTATCTGATCAGAGTTAAGCGTTCCAAGATGTATCTTGCGACGTGTCTCAAAAGGTTTATATTATTGTCAAGGCGTATGTGCGTAACGACAACACAGACGCCCCTTTGTTTTGTTCCATTGGCCAGTCTGTAAATAAGTCAGGTCCCTCAGCATTAAGAGAGATAAGCGCTCATCAGGAATAATTTATTCATTGATAGAATGACGATGTTATCCTTGGCGCCATATGGTGATAAAACCAAGATGTTTTCCTTGGCACCACATGGGTCTGGAGACAATACTGCGGGCAAGAGGGAGTTATGAAGAGCTATGTGTTTAGGGAGGCAGTTGTCAACGCCTTCTTGACAGGTGGAACGGGGGTTTTTGCCCCAGCGAAGATCTATCGATCTTCAGCTGTCTTCTTTACGCATACGTAGGTGGGAACGTGTGTGTAGGGAGAGGGAGAAGAAGAGAGAGAGAGAGAAGAGAGAGAGAGAGAGAGAGAGAGAGAGAGAGAGAGAGAGAGAGAGAGAGAGAGAGAGAGAGAGAAGAAAGGAAGATTGTGTCTTATTGCTTCTTTGAAGTACTCGCTATATGTCCTCATGAATCGCGTGCCAACAAACTACTGAGGTGTTCCTCCACAACGCACACACACACACACACACACACACACACACACACACACACGCACACCCATTCATCATGTACACGTAGCACGCGGGTATAAATAAGCGCGTTCTCGTCTCCTGTGACTCATTAGGCTTTTTCTCCAAACCGTAACAATAAACATTCCCCTCCTTACAACGCTGAGCATTCTCCTGGACGCAACAAAATGCTCCCGTGGGTTGCTCATTGTCCAGGAACACAAACAAACTAGTCAAAGTAGAACTGCATTATCGTTCTCAGAACCAGCTCCGCCAACAGCGTTTTCTATTGAGATTTAGTTGACGAGCATACTTACTCAATTCTACAACTGATTTACATCTTACTTTCATAGCAGTTTAAATATAGGTCTGTGTAGTGATGGCTTTCTTGCTGGATGTAGATGACGTGCTTTTGATAACCATGGTAAAGATAAAGGATTGAGTTGAATACGATTGGATATTTATCATACTCAGATGTTTTTGTCCCTTAAAGTATTTATCGCATTATATATATATATATATATATATATATATATATATATATATATATACGGAAAGTCAGTACATAAATCTAAGGCGTTGGGAGTGTTTTCTTCCTAGTCATTTTACCTTATAAGATGAATGTATTTGTCTCTAAGTAGGTTTGTATTTGCTCGAACTTTATATCTTGTGTAACGTGTATGTCCACGTGAGCGTGTGTGAAAGCAAGTCTTTTTGTCTTCTTGTCTGGCGTGTACGTCCGTGTACGCATGTGGTGGGTGTATAACTGTGTAAACTGTGTGTATACTGTGTGTTCTGTATACGGTAAGTGTAAGTCTTTGTCATCCCATACCACGTCTACACTGTCATTTTTGTAGAAAAGTTACTTATTTTCTTCTTTCTTCCTTACGTGGATATGCCTTCGTTATCAGCTGTGTGTTCTTTGATAAGGGAGAGGGAACAGTTCCCCTCGTGATGGTAAGACACCACGAATATATTCCCTCGACCTCCCCTTCTTTCCTGAGTGGTCAGAATGGTTCCCATTTTTGCCCTCTCGAGGGAAGGTTGAAGCTCCTAAGTAGTCGACCACAATGTCGCTCCCTCCTGTGTGGCTCGACCCGGACCCACCTCGCTCCTCTGTGGCCGTCCTTCGTTTGACTCACTCTTACCTCCCCACACCCTCTCTCTTCTCTCTCTCTCTCTCTCTCTCTCTCTCTCTCTCTCTCTCTCTCTCTCTCTCTCTCTCTCTTACGCACCGTAGCACATATAAGGCATCTTAAAAAAAAAGAGTGGCAAGGAAAGGGGGAGGGAGGAGGGTGTGTGTGTGTGTGTCTTTCGGGGAAGCTTTTTTTTCTTTCTTTTCCCTTTGGCGGGAGGCTGGGGTGGGTTGGGGTGGGCTGGGGTGTGGTAGTGGGGTGTGTGTGTGTGAGGGGGGGGACTTCGCTCTGAGTGACGGTCGAGTATATAAAGACAGGACGACGACAGAGCGGAGAGGGGGTGACACGACAGGGACGACTCTGTATAATGGCGCGACGTGACGTGCTGATGATGGCGATGGGGTTATGACACGAACGGCGGCCGGAGACGACCTGCCTGATGGGGTAACGGAGAGGAGGGAGGAGGGTGGTGAGGGAGGAGGCCTGATGGAGCAACGGAGAGGGACGAGGAGGGAGGAAGGTGAGGGAGGTAGAGGGTCGTGTCGTCGTCTGGAAGATTTATACATCCTCATCTGGTATCATATCCTGCAGCCATCACCTATACACACACTACCACAATCACGTAGTCCATCACCACCCGTACCGCTCGTATTACCAGGATTACAACCACTGCGACCACTACTATCGTCATTGTGGCAGAAGAAAAATAGCCATATCTTAACGTCGTCTCCAAAATGGAATAAAGTGCGCTTGAAAAAAAAAAAGAATAAGATCCTGAAGTAAGTGTTGTTTGGCAGACCCAAACATGATGGGTTAATCGTCTCCAGTAGATAATGGTTACCTCGTGTACTCTATATATAAGTTATCCATGATTATCCCCATATGGGATAATCCCTCAGTCTGTTGTAGGTGTGTACGGACGTACCCTATACGTTGTGTAATAAAGGCGTGACGAACTTCCTATGGTACGATGCTCGGCTAGGAAGGTTTATGACACCATATTTTACCTGTGATATCCTTTCACTATTTTCCTTTGAGATGCGATGAGGGTCGGCAACTTTAAGGCATTTTTTCCTCCCTAACTTTTCCTCTCTGTACCTCCCCTTCCGTTCAGGATTTTTTCTTTTTCTTTTTTGACCATAATCTTTCGACATCAAGAATATTTACCTGTCGAGCTTTGATATTATAGAGGATCTCATGTATGGAAGCTTTAGTCCATAATATGCTTTGTTAAGACACACAGCAGATGAGTCTTACACATTAACGTCTGTACGAGATACTGGATGTCTGTACATGAATTTAATGATCCACAATTAGGTATTCATTGATTTTTTCCACTTCGATTCTGCTTTTATTTTCTTTGAGTTCTAAGTTAGCGTTTCAAGTCTGAGGGAGTTAGAGGAATGGAGGGACAGTGAGCAGCGTCTTACCAAGCGCGGTACTGAGCGAGAGGGAGGGAGAGCTGTCATTCCATAATTACTACACCAACACACTTCATGTTCATGTATCCTCCATCAGCTTAATTCTCAGTCATATCCAGTCATCAGAGACGTACTAGGGAATCGTATGCACAGACTGAGTATACATTCATGATGTCTTAATTTTTTTTTTTTTTTTTTTTTTTTTTCATACTTTGTCGCTGTCTCCCGCGTTTGCGAGGTAGCGGAAGGAAAACAGACGAAAGAAATGGCCCAACCCCCCCCATACACATGTACATACACACGTCCACACACACAAATATACATACCTACACAGCTTTCCATGGTTTACCCCGGACGCTTCACATGCCTTGATTCAATCCACTGACAGCACGTCAACCCCGGTATACCACATCGCTCCAATTCACTCTATTCCTTGCCCTCCTTTCACCCTCCTGCATGTTCAGGCCCCGATCACACAAAATCTTTTTCACTCCATCTTTCCACCTCCAATTTGGTCTCCCTCTTCTCCTCGTTCCCTCCACCTCCGACACATATATCCTCTTGGTCAATCTTTCCTCACTCATTCTCTCCATGTGCCCAAACCATTTTAAAACACCCTCTTCTGCTCTCTCAACCACGCTCTTTTTATTTCCACACATCTCTCTTACCCTTACGTTACTTACTCGATCAAACCACCTCACACCACACATTGTCCTCAAACATCTCATTTCCAGCACATCCATCCTCCTGCGCACAACTCTATCCATAGCCCACGCCTCGCAACCATACAACATTGTTGGAACTACTATTCCTTCAAACATACCCATTTTTGCTTTCTGGGATAATGTTCTCGACTTCCACACATTTTTCAAGGCTCCCAAAATTTTCGCCCCCTCCCCCACCCTATGATCCACTTCCGCTTCCATGGTTCCATCCGCTGACAGATCCACTCCCAGATATCTAAAACACTTCACTTCCTCCAGTTTTTCTCCATTCAAACTCACCTCCCAATTGACTTGACCCTCAACCCTACTGTACCTAATAACCTTGCTCTTATTCACATTTACTCTTAACTTTCTTCTTCCACACACTTTACCAAACTCCGTCACCAGCTTCTGCAGTTTCTCACATGAATCCGCCACCAGCGCTGTATCATCAGCGAACAACAACTGACTCACTTCCCAAGCTCTCTCATCCCCAACAGACTTCATACTTGCCCCTCTTTCCAAGACTCTTGCATTTACCTCCCTAACAACCCCATCCATAAACAAATTAAACAACCATGGAGACATCACACACCCCTGCCGCAAACCTACATTCACTGAGAACCAATCACTTTCCTCTCTTCCTACACGTACACATGCCTTACATCCTCGATAAAAACTTTTCACTGCTTCTAACAACTTGCCTCCCACACCATATATTCTTAATACCTTCCACAGAGCATCTCTATCAACTCTTAATTGTATTTGGATATATATAATTCTGAAAGTTAATTGGTCTAACATTATGGTTATATATATATATATATATATATATATATATATATATATATATATATATATATATATATATATATATATATATATATATATAATCATAATGTTAGACCAATTAAATATATATACTTATAATACACATTTCACTTTTTAGGTAAAGAGAATACTGGATTGTTGTAAGTTTAACAATCTAAATTATGCTACGAACAGGACACTGCTAATCCGCTTTGCGAGAGTTCTCTAACACCTGATCAAGAGGTATCCAATGATTTGCAAACGAGTATAGTATTCATTATGCAGTGGACCGGGTCATTGGTAATTCCCTTTCAGAGCTTATGGATCTAATACTCGCAATACACTGAATTTGACAGGCTAATCCATCCTTTGCATGAGTCCCTTATCTATCAAGGATACTTTTGGTTTATTGGGTGTGGAAAAGACGATGCAATGGTGTAGTAGTTCACAGAGCTGAAAGGCCTTCGATTAGACCTTACTTAGGAGACTGCTTTTGTGGGTTTGGCTGTTCGATGGTGAATTCGAAACTTAGTTCCATTCTCAGCACTGTATTCCTCTCTGGACGACGCTACTGTGTTAAACCAACGAACAAAACTCAAAGAACGAGGGTCATCACCGTGAGGGGTCATTACCACGGGGTGGGGTGGTTACCAGAGCGAGAGTTGGGCTGTCAACTGAGGCATACAGTATGTCCGTGTGGAATGATCGTGCTTGAGGATGAGATTGACAAAGAAGTCTCCCCAGCCTTGTGTGGAATGATCCGAAAACAGAACGACGTTTGCACACATCTGATGGAAGTTCGCAGGTTGTACAAGTTTCCCCAGCTGATATTCCCTGTGTATTTTGCTGAATGCCTGGATGTTTTAGAAGGAATTCAATGCATATCTTAATGCGGGAGACTTGGAATTCCAAACGATACTATGATTGTAACGGTCCTCAAAGCAAGGCCCCCACAGGCCCCCCACAGCCTTGTACTGACAACTAAGGGACATACATACTGCACGTAGTGCCTTGGTCCCAAGCCTCGTCGTATATCACCGAATTTTAGCCGGGTTGGGAAGGCGCAGTACTGCAGACGACTCGACATGAGCTGAGAAATTGGACCCGCCTTTGTGGTTCAGACGAGGACTCCCTCTGAGCTTATGACGTGTGGCGTCCTATGAGACAGAAGAATACGCCACATGAGCCCTACATTGTGACAGTCTCCTCCTGCAGAAGAGCAAGACACGCGATAACAGCCAGCTAGCAAGCTAGCTAGCCTCACGTCCCTTCCACCCAGGTGTATGAGTCTTCCTCCCACGTATCCACACATCCAACCGTTCGCTCGTGGACTCCACCGCTCTTATCCGTCCGTTGCGTTCACATACCCCATTCCAAGTTATGCTCGATAGTAACGTTTTTGCGGTCGGGTTCAACATAGCGAGCGAGGCCAGATTTTTAATGTAAACGATATACTTTTCGAGCGGAAGCGAGCAATGTTTACATTAGTTTTCTCCAACGAATGGTGGGCTTGAAATATTCTGGACTGATATGGTTGTTGCAGTTATTTCATATTTGCAAGTGATATATATATATATATATATATATATATATATATATATATATATATATATATATATATATATATATATATATATTTCATACTCGTAGTCAGCATCAGTGGAACAATCTCTGCTGATAATTGATATGTCGAACTCTTTCCAAAACTTACTTGCTTTAATCTCCCAATGCTGAACGAAACAGCTTTACAGACCGACGCTGTTATCTGTGTTCTTAGTACAAACTTTAAGCATTCCAGAGCAACTGCCATGGTTCAGCCACCCGGAGCACGTCGCTAAGGACACTGTTAGCAATATCTATCCGAGTGTGCAGAAGCGCTCACATCCTTTAAGTGGAAACTTCAAGTCTTTTGCACTTACTTCTGGCGCAAAACGTTCGGGAGAAACCACTCAGAGAGCAAACGTATAACCTAAGCACCAGGCTTTTCTCTTTCTCTGCCCTTATTTCGGTCCCATCAGGATATAACAATGTTGCTTGAACAGCAACAGTGCGTATGTAGTCTGGCTAAAACTAGCACGAACTAAAATATTCTGCTGGTACTTTCAAGAAGCAATTTTTGTCTTTTGGTGTTTACTTGAATATATATATATATATATATATATATATATATATATATATATATATATAACAAGTAGCGGTGATGTGAGAAGGAGATGGAATGAGTATTTTGAAGGTTTGTTGAATGTGTCTGATGACAGAGTGGCAGATATAGGGTGTTTTGGTCGAGGTGGTGTGCAAAGTGAGAGGGTTAGGGAAAATGATTTGGTAAACAGAGAAGAGGTAGTAAAAGCTTTGCGGAAGATGAAAGCCGGCAAGGCAGCAGGTTTGGATGGTATTGCAGTGGAATTTATTAAAAAAGGGGGTGACTGTATCGTTGACTGGTTGGTAAGGTTATTTAATGTATGTATGACTCATGGTGAGGTGCCTGAGGATTGGCGGAATGCGTGCATAGTGCCATTGTACAAAGGCAAAGGGGATAAGAGTGAGTGCTCAAATTACAGAGGTATAAGTTTGTTGAGTATTCCTGGTAAATTATATGGGAGGGTATTGATTGAGAGGGTGAAGGCATGTACAGAGCATCAGATTGGGGAAGAGCAGTGCGGTTTCAGAAGTGGTAGAGGATGTGTGGATCAGGTGTTTGCTTTGAAGAATGTATGTGAGAAATACTTAGAAAAGCAAATGGATTTGTATGTAGCATTTATGGATCTGGAGAAGGCATATGATAGAGTTGATAGAGATGCTCTGTGGAAGGTATTAAGAATATATGGTGTGGGAGGCAAGTTGTTGGAAGCAGTGAAAAGTTTTTATCGAGGATGTAAGGCATGTGTACGTGTAGGAAGAGAGGAAAGTGATTGGTTCTCAGTGAATGTAGGTTTGCGGCAGGGATGTGTGATGTCTCCATGGTTGTTTAATTTGTTTATGGATGGGGTTGTAAGGGAGGTGAATGCAAGAGTCCTGGAAAGAGGGGCAAGTATGAAGTCTGTTGGGGATGAGAGAGCTTGGGAAGTGAGTCAGTTGTTGTTCGCTGATGATACAGCGCTGGTGGCTGATTCATGTGAGAAACTGCAGAAGCTGGTGACTGAGTTTGGTAAAGTGTGTGGAAGAAGAAAGTTGAGAGTAAATGTGAATAAGAGCAAGGTTATTAGATACAGTAGGGGTGAGGGTCAAGTCAATTGGGAGGTGAGTTTGAATGGAGAAAAACTGGAGGAAGTGAAGTGTTTTAGATATCTGGGAGTGGATCTGTCAGCGGATGGAACCATGGAAGCGGAAGTGGATCATAGGGTGGGGGAGGGGGCGAAAATTTTGGGAGCCTTGAAAAATGTGTGGAAGTCGAGAACATTATCTCGGAAAGCAAAAATGGGTATGTTTGAGGGAATAGTGGTTCCAACAATGTTGTATGGTTGCGAGGCGTGGGCTATGGATAGAGATGTGCGCAGGAGGATGGATGTGCTGGAAATGAGATGTTTGAGGACAATGTGTGGTGTGAGGTGGTTTGATCGAGTAAGTAACGTAAGGGTAAGAGAGATGTGTGGAAATAAAAAGAGCGTGGTTGAGAGAGCAGAGGGGGGTGTTTTGAAATGGTTTGGGCACATGGAGAGAATGAGTGAGGAGAGATTGACCAAGAGGATATATGTGTCGGAGGTGGAGGGAACGAGGAGAAGAGGGAGACCAAATTGGAGGTGGAAAGATGGAGTGAAAAAGATTTTGTGTGATCGGGGCCTGAACATGCAGGAGGGTGAAAGGAGGGCAAGAAATAGAGTGAATTGGAGTCATGTGGTATACCGGGGTTGACGTGCTGTCAGTGGATTGAAGCAAGGCATGTGAAGCGTCTGGGGTAAACCATGGAAAGCTGTGTAGGTATGTATATTTGCGTGTGTGGACGTGTGTATGTACATGTGTATGGGGGGGGGGGGTTGGGCCATTTCTTTCGTCTGTTTCCTTGCGCTACCTCGCAAACGCGGGAGACAGCGACAAAGTATAAAAAAAAAAAAAAAAAAAAAAATATATATATATATATATATATATATATATATATATATATATATATATATATATATATATATTTTTTTTTTTTCATTATTATTATTATACTTTGTCGCTGTCTCCCGCGTTTGCGAGGTAGCGCAAGGAAACAGACAAAAGAAATGGCCCTAACCCCCCCCCCCATACACATGTATATACATACATCCACACACGCAAATATACATACCTACACAGCTTTCCATGGTTTACCCCAGACGCTTCACATGCCTTGATTCAATCCACTGACAGCACGTCAACCCCGGTATACCACATCGCTCCAATTCACTCTATTCCTTGCCCTCCTTTCACCCTCCTGCATATTCAGGCCCCGATCACACAAAATCTTTTTCACTCCATCTTTCCACCTCCAATTTGGTCTCCCTCTTCTCCTCGTTCCCTCCACCTCCGACACATATATCCTCTCGGTCAATCTTTCCTCACTCATTCTCTCCATGTGCCCAAACCACTTCAAAACACCCTCTTCTGCTCTCTCAACCACGCTCTTTTTATTTCCACACATCTCTCTTACCCTTACGTTACTCACTCGATCAAACCACCTCACACCACACATTGTCCTCAATTGTCTTCCCCTACGAAGAGGGAGTGTGATTAATCCATTTGAGTTTTCATTTTTCAATAATATTATCAGTTTAGCGACAGCGTTCCCTTCTCTTCCCTTTACTGAACCCAAGGAAAGTTACTTTACACATGCATTGTTCCACCGCACTTGGGGTAACTTTCCAGTTTTTTCACCGTGTAGTTCTTCGTTCGAAATCTCAAAGGGTTGAGAGGCCATTACCTGTAATATGTCGGACAAATTTCTAAGGGTTTTAAACTCGATCATTTCAGAGGAAGACATCTGAAATGGTGGTGGTGGCATTTGCATCTGGTCTCGAATGTCGGCATTACCATATCTTCTTCTGAATATATATTCATGCAGATTCCGAGTGTCTGTCCGTCTGTCGTGGATTACAGGTGGCTCCTCAGGTTAGTCTGATGGGGGAAAACATAAGAGCATAGGGAACTGCATGATAAAATGATAGGAGATGTGAGTCACTCATGCTTGTCATGAGGTATGCCTTGGTTGTCGTCCATGTTATGCGATGCTTCGTGTTGTAGTCTGTGATGACTGTGGTCCGTGATGATTAATGTTATGGTATGATATGATTTGTGTTGTGGCATTTGATGATCCATGTGATGATCCATGTGATGATCCCGGCGATCAATCCATGCTAGGGCATGTGATGATTCCATGTGACGAAGCAGGCAGTGTATTATTATTGATAGGCTAATGAGTGATGTGAACATTCAAGTGCTGGGGTACGTTGATACAATATGCAACGTATTGATCGATCCACTTGTATGTGATTTATGCTATGTTATGTAACGGTTCATGTGATGGTATATGACTTCTCGGGTTGTGATCTACAGGTAACGGTTCGTGTACCACGCGTCCTTTGAGTAGCTGTCGTGACTGAGGCCTTGGTTATTCTCAATATTCTTTATCTTATACTCTTCCCTTTGTCAGATATGGCCTTGCTTGAGGTATATTTTGCCTATGCCATGTTGGTCACAGGAGGAAAAGAGAGAATCTAATTGCTTTCCTCTCTGTCACGCAGGGTCTGGAGGCTTGAAGCACTCCACCAGAAGGAACATGGGTAGACATCGACGGAAGGATGCGTTGCTGGCCGCCGAAGTGCCCTACTTCGACCCTACTTCGCCCACACATGTCAAGGCGCAGCTCGGCTCCAGCGCCTATCTCCCCTGCAAGATAAAAAACCTCGGCAATAAATCGGTAGGTTCCTGGTCCTCCGTCTTACTGAAATTTGTTAATGTTCAGTCTACATGAAACGATAGAACTGACATTCGCGTCAGTCATCTTCATGCAGCTACTTATTCCTGATGTCCTGTCTTCATGAAAAATGTATCGATGTTCAGTTGATATAGCGCGATGTATTTTCAGATATTTCACACCGGTAAACTTTATGCAGTTACTTCTTAACATCGTAATATTCTCCTAGAATTCCATCAGACTACACAACGTTGCTCGACGCTCGTCCCGATACACCTGAACTTTTTATTCTTTAACAGCTTTTTGTATATACTCTTCTCTCTCACGGGGTAACATTCTCCTTACGTTCTTCTTCGGTTGTTATGTCCAAATATTATTTTTTCCCCCTGAAATTTGGACAATCTAAATCATAATTTCCTCCCTCAAGTTCTCGTCACCCTTACCTTGGTGCAGCTTTTTCGTTGATGCAGCTAGCTCTCTCTCTCTCTCTCTCTCTCTCTCTCTCTCTCCTCTCCACGATCCATCTTTCTTCATCATTATGTAATTTACATAATGTACTCTCAAACCACTGTAAACTTATTTTGCCGACGCCCGGCCACATAACTTTGCTGAGGGTTTTGCATACTTCTTCCACTTCTTAACCACACTGGCTTGTTTTTCTTCCCACGCGCTTGCGTTAACAAGTCTACTTCATTCAGAGACAAGTCTTAATATGCAAATATACTACTCTCTCCCATTTAAGTCGTGAGGATGCTGTCCATTATATCATTCTCTTGCGAACCTCAAGTCGTGAGTCTCCCTCTACAATGATGTTTTCTTTTTGTATCGCCATTTGAATTCCTCTTGAGCACCAGCCTCCACTGCCACTACACAGGGCACACATAGTGCTTTACAATTTTTTGTTCACTGTGCTACTTACCATGCTACAGTAGCACTGTTTGCATTTTCACTTCATTGTTTCGCGTGAATGCTTTTCCTCCCTGCACAAAAATGCATTTCAAAACTTTTTAAGGTTCACGTATACCCTAAGGGAATGTACAAACTTGTGAAGAACTACATTTTCTCTCTTCTGTTATTCATACTTTATTCCTTTTCCGTTTGTACCTTTGCTTTCATTTCTAATTTCCTTCTTATATCCAATCTCCACCTTCTCGTGTCTGACCGATATGGATAATGATAACATTGGTCAGCCTATCACCCACAGACCAGACAACGCCCACTTTAGAACCGTCGTACTTTTTTTCCCCATCTCTCATACACTTTCTGGGAATTCTGTTCGCGGTTATATAACCTCAAAGTCATATAGATATATATATCTATCTAGCACCATGAGTATAGTCTGACTAGATTAAGTATATGTTTATGCTACACGGATGTCACATAATTTAGCAAGAATCACTCGTATGTATTTTTGTCAGTTCTTTCTGATATTAGTCAAACCCTTTTGATATTCAGGACACAACCTTGCATTCATGCTCCCACCCAAACTGTAATCTTTCATCCACTTTGCCTACTTGCCGATGATCAACTTAATGTACAATGTACAATGCATTTTGACTCTCTTTGCTTTAATCTTTACCTACAGTGAGACCAGAACATTAGGGTTTCATACCTACACACACATACATACATACATACATACATACACACACACACACACACACACACACAGAGGGATTCGTTGGTTATTGGATAGTGGAGAGATTTATTCACCATCGTTAAAACGAGGTGTGTTAGATATCCGGCTCACGCTCCCCTCACTACACCCATCAATCAGTACCTCTCGAACGCTCCACTCCTGCAGGTGTCGTGGGTGAGGAACCGGGACGCGCACATCCTCTCCGTGGACCGGTACACCTTCATCGCTGACGCCCGGTTCGCGGCGTGGCACGAGCCGGTGACCAACACCTGGACACTGCAGGTCAAGTTCGTGCAAGAGAGGGACGCAGGACGCTACGAGTGCCAGGTGTCCACCGAGCCCAAGATGAGCCACTTCGTCGAGCTCACCGTCGTCAGTGAGTACGCCCGAGAGAGAGAGAGAGAGAGAGAGAGAGAGAGAGAGAGAGAGAGAGAGAGAGAGAGAGAGAGAGAGAGAGAGAGAGAGAGTCAGGTAATGTGCTTGTGGTGGAAATGGACTTAGAAGTCTGTGTTCATTACCTGTGTGACGTCTGAGACTTCTCTGTATATTTGCATGTATGTTTGTATGTATGTATGTATCTATGTATACTTGTACTGTTAAATAACTGATTATCGACTCTATGTATGACGTCTTATACCCATGTGTGTGTGTGTGTGTGTGTGGTTGTACGTATGCAAGTATGTAATGGTCAAGGACACCTTACCACACATATTAGACACACAGCACACTGGCGTATGATACTGTGTGGATATACAGAAGCTGGAATTACCGGCAGTTGTCAAGTACATGATTGAAATTATCAAGCCATTGTTGGTGGAACTCACAGTAGTAGGTGGTGGAGCTCACATGAGACCTACGCGCTGGAGGCGGCATTCCACAGCTGTCGTCAGCTGTATGGTTAAATCATAAGCTACGATCTGTACCATAAATATCAAGTATACAGTATTAAGGTACGGCTCTGGGTGTTGACATTCCCAGTCCTGGTAATTACCTAGTTAATCTACGTAATTAATGAAGAGCTTAGAAATGTTACCACGGTTCCTTCATCGGCAAAACTTTGCAGGTGTAACATATGACAGAAATATGATGAAAATGACGTATGGTATACGAGGAATCTAAGGAATATAAAGACAAAAGAATATTCGCTAGAATTGGATGACGATAAAAAGGGACAAAATCGTGTAGCAAATTATATATACATAGAAATATTAGACAAACATTTTTTTTTGCGAGTTGAGTTACTAATAAGTAGATTGGAATGAGTTACGTAAACAGATGGTAACTAACTTCTTCTGTTGAAGAATTTCATGAAAGTACCAGTTATTAATGTCATAAGAGAAGACATGGATTGTTCACTGGACCCTGCTAACGGTAGCGTCAGAATTGTCAGTATGGATGTGTTCATACACAAGACCACGATAACACAAGAAGAAGAAGAAGACTAAGGGAATAAAGTT
Organism: Panulirus ornatus; assembly: GCF_036320965.1. Taxonomy (NCBI): domain Eukaryota; kingdom Metazoa; phylum Arthropoda; class Malacostraca; order Decapoda; family Palinuridae; genus Panulirus; species Panulirus ornatus. The sequence goes on from NC_092235.1 coordinate 64,745,725, forward strand.
TGTGGCGCCTCAGCCTTGTGGCACAACCACATTGTAGGTGGTGGCCGAGGAGCCTCCGAACTAGTTGGAGAACGTAATTACCTTCACATTAGCTAATGGGAATCGCATTGTCCCATACTTTAGTTTTGGACTTAGGATCAGGAGGTAGAATTAATGGCTTTAACTCCCCGTCTACCCTCCCCGCTCCCCTCCCTTTTTTCTACTTAATTCAAAGTCTCGTTCGTCTCAGGACGTTAATGTCGATCATTGAAAAGATGGCAGTCCCCATTAACGTATCAGTATGAACACCTTTTACACAGATCCCGAAAATGTAATTTTTCAATGAGTCCATTTGATGGAAATCCTCCCACACTCCCTTCAAAGAAACGCTATTGGCTAATCCTCCATAAAGGGATTGGTCTTTATCAGGTTAACAGAATTCAACCAACGTCTACTTCAATAACTTGGGAAAGATGAAGAAAAGATGCAGTGAAAGACCTTATAGTTTATTTCCAGAATGCTTCACGTTTGATAGACTTCTTACAAAACGTCTGTGTGTGTGTGTGTGTGTGTGTGTGTGTGTGTGTGTGTGTGTGTTTTAGTGCGTGTGTGAAAAACACATTGAAATTAGGAAAGTGCTTCCATCTGTAGTGATTTGGTAGGTCCTCAGTGAACAATATTCTGAAAATGATTGCAAGAGTCTCATACGGAAATCAGATAAAAAAAAAAAGAAATGCATTTTCTTCTTTTTACCGCCTGAAGAGATGTAGTTCTGCTGGCAACCCGTGTCATTATACACCTCACAAAATACAGCCGGTCAACACGACACCTGCACACGTCGTAAGGAGAAGAGACCAGAATCAGAGCCGAAGATTTCTTTAACTTGTGTGAGCTTCCGAACTGCAATGCCATCTTTAGACGAAGAAAGAGAGAGAGAGAGAGAGAGAGAGAGAGAGAGAGAGAGAGAGAGAGAGAGAGAGAGAGAGAGAGAGAGAGAGAGAGTTGAGATGGAGTTTTCTCGCCGAGTTCACGGGATACAGAAGAGGATTCGGCTCTCTAAAGAGAAGTGGGGATGCAGGGAGATCCTTCACAGGACAGTCGGAAGTGGCAAAAGTCCCTACGATCAAAGAAGTCAGGACCAAAGGCTTGTGACCTCTCATCTTAGCAGAAGCGTTGACGATACATCTCGTCCAGTATGTCGAACGTTCGTGCATACAAGAGAAGAGAGAGAGAGAGAGAGAGAGAGAGAGAGAGAGAGAGAGAGATGAAGAGAGAGTTATATGCCTCTTTAAGACATTAACACTACGTTGTTCGCACAGCACCTCGAGTGACCATTCCTGGGGGCTCGGAGCTGCACGTCCGTAGCGGTAGCACAGTGACCATCAAGTGTGTGGTCAGCCACGCCCTCCACCCTCCCAACTACGTCTTCTGGTACCATGTAAGTCCATATAGCCATGTTGTTCTTGCTTCCTCCTCCTCCTCCTTCTCCTGCATGTAGCTACCTCTTCGGTTTCTCTTATCCATTTCCTTTTTCCTATCACTTCATCAAAGAGGTCTGGAACGAGTTCTCTCCAAGGCTGTGTCAAGAAATTAATATAGACTTGTTTTATAGACGCGGTCGAAGCTGAAAAGTGTAATTTTTCTATTCATGAGAGAATCATGGTCAATACTCTTCCAGAAAAAAGAAAAAGAATCATGATTATCAATGCATCACCACACATTCATTTAATTAAAGATAATCATCATAAAAATCGGATGGGTTACGTAAGTCCTTATATGAAATTGTCGAGTGGTTCCTAACCTTATATTTTTATTTCGAGCTGAAAAATGTTGCAATGAAGCATTGAAATGAATACATGTTTGAACGAGTTTTTGAATATTTCTTTCGTATTTCCTTGGTATCAGTTTGTCAGAGAAAACATTCCGAGATATTTTTAATGATCTTTTCAAGTGTAGAGGCCTTCTAATGTGTTATTTTCTAATTTCGAAAAAAAAGGTTTTTCAAAGAAAAAATACCGTGATTTATTGCCTTATTTTTTTTCTTTCTTTTCTGTATTTTCATAGGTTTCTAGATTTTGATAAAATTCTCAGTAGAAGTACTAATTTTCCTGCTGAGTAGGAGTCTCAGGCTTGTATTTTTTTTATTGGGAGCGAAATAAAATATTGTCATTAAGAATGAATATAGATACATTTTTGAACGAATTTTTTTTAATAATCTTTTCATATTTACTCGGTATCTGTTGATCAGGGAAAACCTTTTAAGATACTTCCCATGATCGTTTGAAATGTAGAATCCTTTCATTTTGGTATATATCAATTTTAAAAGAAAAAGTTTTTTTTTTTTTTTTGAGCAAGAAAATACCCTGAAATCTTTGTTTCCAATTTTGGTATTTTTCATAAGGTGATAAATCTTTTGGAAAGCCTATAGAAATGTCATTATCGCCGCTGGTATTCTGAAAAGTAACGTTACAAGTATTTCAAAATATTTAACGTCGTTTTGGTAGCAACTTTATCAGTTGAGAGGAAACGGGGCTCTTAACTGATTTAGTTGAGGGGTCAATGGTTAACTGCTGTTTCTTATTTTTCTTTGCCATGAGAATAACCTATCGTATGACTAAACTAAATTTGAATCACTTTTGGGTTAGTTTGGTTATACCAATTTGATTCGATTTATCAAGAATTCTTGTTCACAGTTGATTATATCGCTCAAGGACTTCTGTCGGTGGTACATGGGGAATATTGTTTCTGGCGCGTGTGCTTCAATCGTGTGTCGTATCTCCTTGTATCATCTGAGGCAACTATTGAGCTCTTGTTCCCTCTCTTTTTTTTTCCTTCTCCATTTATTTCAGTTCATTTCCATGTCCTCTCGCCTCCTACTTTTGATTTTCACATTCTTAATTTCCTGCACCTGATTTCGCGGCGTCTCCTCCTTCACTTCTCATGACACATACATGCTGTTGATGTAATGGTTATCTACGTACCTTTTAAACTATGTTTTGTCCGATGGTAGACAGCGCTGAATACAGTGACAGACGAAATACAATCCACTCAATCCATCATTACCTAACGCAATATATTCCATCTTAAATTGCTGACAATTTTGCGCTTTCCTCCCATACCACTTTCTGATACCCAACACTCCCACTACCCACCCTGCTCGCCACTACCAGCATCTTCCCTTGTCACCCACGACGCACCGTCATTCTTGCCACCCTCAGGAGGACGAGCGGGTACCGGAGAGCTCGTGGACGGGAGTGGAGCAAGCTCCCCTGAGGCGGGTGTCCACGGAGACCAGTGTGGCGACACTGACCATCAACTCCGTTAGCCACGGCCATGCCGGGAACTACACCTGTGCCCCAGCAGCCCTCACGCCCATCTCCGTCATCCTCCACGTCCTCAACGGTCAGTCAGTGTTCACTGGTGTTCATCTAGAAAGATTTATTTAATGTGCTCAACGCTCAGCCCGTTTTTCATTGGTCCTTTTATATCTTTTTTTTTTAGAAGGGTTTAGTTAATATGCTCATCGGTCGGTCTCTGTTCATCAACGTTTAACGAGAAGTGTTTGTTCACTGTGCCACGTAGCCAGTCTGTACTCAGCAACTTCCTGCTAGGAGAGTTTGTCTTGTGTGCTCAGTGGCCGATGTTCATCTGAATGAGTTCGATGAGGGATATCAGTCTGTGTTCAAATCGTGCAAAGACGCAATTGGCTTCTTTGATTTTTCTAATGTAGAAAAAAGACATGGCACAATTCCTCTCGTAGGTCCTTCCTACCCAAAGAATTGTAGTCAGAATGATTCAGTGCGAGAGGAATTTTGTATAAGAAGCGGTCTGTTGATGAAAGCAATTAAAAACATCTGGGAAGCTATTTCTGACAGTAGTTAATAGTTACGTAAGTACAGTGCCAAGGATACTTCAAAGCATAGAAGTGATGACTCTATTTTCAATAGACTCCACTTGAAAGCTGACGTGCTAGCTGTGCATTTGGTGATGGGACAATATAAAGCAATGATAACTAGCTGAACTAGGGCACATTATTCGAGTTAGGTATGACAAGGACTCATATCCACGACATTGGCTTAATGAGCCAATATGACACGTAGAGTAAAAAGATGTTAATCAAGTTATGAAGAACTAATGCGAAATGAAGATGAGATGCATTGACTGACAAGATTTGGCTGTACATCAAGAGACTAATGGCCAATGAATTTAGAATTAAGTCCACCACTCCCTAACCTCCAGATGTGTCACAATGAAACATCTGTCTCAAGTGTTTTATCTCGAATACATTTGCTTACTCTAACTCGACTCTCGCCTCTCCCACAGGTGAACGCCCAGCAGCCATGCAGCACGGCACCAGCTCTGCTTCACGCCCAAGTGTGTATAACATCATCACGCCCATCGCCGCCCATATTTCCTCCCTCCTCCTGCCAGTTTTCTGTAACGTGCTGCACCGGTGATGGCAACACTCGATCGCCGACTTTGTAACGCCTCATTCGCTTCGTATTTTGTATTAAATGGTGCAACGATGTTTTGTATTATACACTGTATGGATATCTCGTTCCTCTCCTCTTCTTTTGCTGTATAATACGTCGCTCTGGGGACGGTGAAACGATTCCCCAGAACATATATACATATATACATACCCGTATATATTTTGTGTGTATGATGTGCATCTCATTAAAATGTTTGTATAAACATGTATCATATACTTCCAATACTGACTCGAACCCATGGCTCTACAGTGTAAGTCACCAAGAGGTTAATGGTAGATCTACAAAGTCTGGGACTCGTTATTTTGTCCAGCATGTACGCTATATTGTCCAGTGACCATTTTCTAGTGGACGACGGTAAATGCATTAACTCGCCCGGATCATTTCCTTCTCCATCAACCCCTAGTTAACGTCTCCGGCATTAAGTGAACCACTGTGGTCCTCAAATTAGATGTTCACATTTTACCTGTGAGATATAATGACATGTATAGATCATACTCGCTTTTGTAAAAAAAAAAAAATAAGTATATATAATACCAGTTCACACGTTCAGAGTATATAAGAATGTCGAAAGCTGGTTCACTATACCGTGTTTTCCCTTGGTCATGTGGAAGACGAATGTTGCTCAGAGTGCTTGTGTTGCAGTAAATAAGGTTATGTCGTACAGGATAGATTGGCCAAATGTTTCCACAGAGATGCGCGTAGTAGACAACAGGTTAGTTCTCTGTATATGTAGGGAATAACGAATTTCCAAATGGGTTGGGTAGAATGGATGAATTCCGATTGGATCAGTGGCAGAGCAAGTTTATGAGGGATGCTGGGAAGAGCGAGGAGTTTCATCTTGAATATGTGGAATACACTGAGGTGTTTGCTTGTCTCATAGCCTGACCACAACAGGTGTTCAGTGAAGTGTGTCTTACACAACAGGTGTTCTCATCGTTGGTATCAGTGTGATGGAAAAGTTATATATATATGAAACAACAGGAATATATAACAACACTATGATGAGATAGATATTACTTTTTTTCTCTCTGGATGAGTGACATGGAAGAGATTCTCATTTGACTAACGTTGAGTGCTCAGATGTGAAAAGGGATCATACTCAGTAACTGCTCATTTTAGATTATTCCTTGAAGGGGAGTAATCTGAAACTGGTGTCAAGAGATGAGTGTCATCCTGAAAGAAACTGTGAGAGAAGCAGGTGTTCGTCCCTGACGTGTAACAGATGTGTGAAAAGCCACGTAATGGGTGTATTAGTGATCCTGTACAACAAGTAAAAAGTGCCATGGTAACTTTTGTTTTATGGTTTCAACAATGTCCTTCTACGCAGCGAAGATATAACTACAAACTCATCATGAACGTTTTCTTAGGGTCTAATGCTTAATTGACAGCCGAAAGACCTGAATGCTGGCGAAGATATGAATACAGGAAATCTTAATATCCTATGACGCAAATACACACACACACACACACACACACACCAACCCCTAGTATTCCCTCGTGAACGCTAAAGAAGCAATGACCATATGATTACTTTCTCCCTCTGCTGTTCAGCGAATCATAACATAACAGCAGATTACATGCGAGGGTGTTGAGTCTAGCTTGTACTTTACATCTCTCGTAACACATAACCTCACCACATGTACGAGTTGTATCAGATTCGGAAAGATAAAGAGAGAGAGAGAGAGAGAGAGAGAGAGAGAGAGAGAGAGAGAGAGAGAGAGAGAGACGTGAGGGCATTCACTCATAATTCAGGGCAAGACCTTAGCCTGACGGCCTCTTGAGGTGGACCAAATGTATATATAGGTATAATCCGGCCGCACCAAAGGTAGTAAGGTTGTGTAGCCTCGTAAGAGATGGTTGTGGATGACTCAACTAACCCATTCGGGTTGACCATAAGTGTATATATATATATATATATATATATATATATATATATATATATATATATATATATATATATACATGTATCCCATCTGAACTCTCGAGAGCCTTGCATATCAGGGTCGTATAAGTGTCAGGAAATGTCGAGTTAACAAGGAAGAATATGTCAGCGACAGAAAAGAAAATGTCTGCAAGACGAAAAATCGATCCAGCCAGATGAAATATAAACCTTCCTACTGCAGAGTGAAGCTGAGGGTCGACCGCAGAGGCTACGTGTGTGTGTGTGTGTGTGTGTGTGTGTGTGTGTGTCAGCTGCATAGAACGCAAAGATTTCGGTCACGATAGTCGCAAAGTTCTGGCCGATCATGGAGGTCGCAGTATATCGCAATTACAATGTGATGATCGCTAAGGACGCAAAGTGTCGTTCGCAGGGAACGCTAAGTGTCGTTCGCAGGGGACGCAAATTGTCGTTCGCAGGAGACGCAAAGTCTCGTTCGCAGGGGACGCAAAGTCTCGTTCGCAGGGGACGCAAAGTCTCGTTCGAAGGGGACGCAAAATAGTCGTTCGCAAGGGACGCAAAGTGTACCAGGCGCAAAAAATTCCGAGTGTAGCTTGTGATGACAGAGCCGAAACTCCCTAGAGCAAAAAATGGCTCTTCAGTCTGTCGATGATATACGAGAGGAATTCATAATGACCGCTCTGTATATTGTTAACGTAGGTTAAGCTGTGTATGTTCTAACTGAAGCCCTATTCACTGGTCTTCGGTAGTTGCGGAGTGTATGGTAAATACTACATTATACTGTGTACATAGAACAAATGTAATAATAAATGGGTAATTTTGTGTACAGGTGGTGGTTTCATTTATCTTACCTTAAAGTATCACAAAAGAATTATAATGATACACAAACTACGTCTAGACATAGAATGTTGAATATTGCTATTATTCCTATACTTGAAGTAATATTTGATTCCAGCGTTGTCAGGTAAGGTGTCAGAGATTATATGATGTTACTGGGAAAAAAATAGATGATTCAGGAAATTAACTTCATTAAAAGATTCATATATATATATATATATATATATATATATATATATATATATATATATATATATATATACATATATTGTGACCAGGACGGAAAGTTTGTTTGTGTTGTAAATTTCAAAGTTTGGAGTACTACTGTGAGTGAGGAGGTAGAGAGGTGTTGACCTGGGCTGTGTTGAGGCCCTGCGAACCTCAGGGAAAAAAAATCTCTCTTATATAAACGTTTCCACCTAATTGGCTAAAAGAATACCAGACACCAAGAGGCTTTCCTCTATTTCCTTAATGGAGCGTGATCTCTGTCTTTCTTATCGACCTGTGTGGCTTTTGCGTATGCGCGCGCGCGCGCGTGTGTGTGTGTGTGTGTGTGTGTGTGTGTGTGTGTGTGTGTGTATGATCACTATTTGTGTGTTACGGGGAGAGTTTTACACTCGTGTTGCCCCGTCTTTCAGCGATTCTGGCTGTTGGCAGTTTGTGTGTTACATGGAAGTGCGCGCGTATATGTACTATATTCGTATACACACACACACACACACACACACATATATATATATATATACCACGTTTTAACTCCCATGTGTACACTTTTAGTGTTTTTTGTGAGATTTAGTGCGCCTTTGCATATATGTCTGTTTTAATGTGTGTTTGTTCGTGTCTTTGACGAATGTCCAGTTCTGTATGCGTGTGTGTGTTATTTATTTGTGAGTAATTGTGTATGTACATGTGTTTTCTTGTTTTTGTGTCTCTATGTTTTTCTTCGTGTGGGTATGTATGTCATGAATCTGTAATCGAAGTTGGATTTGAAGTAATCATAGGATAACAAAGAACCCTTGATGGTTTATGACCAGACTCCATATGAATCATAAACACATGAATACATGAATCTAGCTGTTGCTGCAAAAGGAAATAGGCCATACTTTTGTAAATCTACCGTACCCTAAATGAAGCTTAACCTTCGTTACTGTGGTGGGAGATGTCACTCATTTGCATGAAATGAAAAGCTAGATATAACCATTTCTAAAGGAGCCAAGGGAAAGATGTATATGATGTATATCAGGACGTAGGGTCAATGTATGATATGATAAACATTCTTTGTTACCCTAGGAGAATATATATATATATATATATATATATATATATATATATATATATATATATATATATATATATATATATTTCCTATGAGTCCACGGGGAAAATGAAACACGAAAAGTTCCCAAGTGCACTTTCGTCTAATAATCACATTATCAGGGGAGAGACAAGAGAGAAATATAACAGTCGGTTGATATACATCGAAGAGACGAAGCTAGGACGCCATTTGGTAAACATGCGATTGTCCAAAACATTATATATATATATATATATATATATATATATATATATATATATATATATATATATATATATATATATATATATACATATAAACACAACTGATGAATATCGTCCCGACTTTGCAAACATCATGCACACCAGTTTCAATGTGTTGTGCAGAGCACCTATGGATCTTCCCTTGAGTAGCTTGTCTGTGGATTCCTCCTTTCATCTTTCCCTCCTCCCGTCACCTTTCTACAGACAACGTCCGAACCTCTGATTAATGTCTACGCTCTGCTTATCTCTTACTTTTCTTATTCCTTCCGCCAGAGATAGCCTTTTTGGTTTGAGGCACGTCTTGCCCGTACCATGGCTCTCACTGGCAGCAGCAAAAGCGACAGAATATCTTTTAGAAACAGTATAAGAGGAAAACAACATATGGTTACAATAACAATATATAACCAACAATATCTTACCAGCCACGACAGCTCGTCAGCACCACTAACAACAGTACAACCAGCTACGACTACTCGTCAACACCAACAACAAAGATCATCAACCAAAAGGAAATGTCGATCGTCAAGGGCTGTTGCCAAATACACGATGTTTGTCCTCGGACCAACATGCGTCTCGACCAAGTAACGACACTTGCTCTGTATCTTAACTCATTCTGACGCCTCTCGTACAGTTATCTTCAGCGGGCGAACGAGAAATCATGGAAAAGGAGATAGGAACATCCAACCTCTCCATACACCATCAAAAACATCTAAACCCTTGCTATCATAGCTACTCTGCCAGTCTACTACTATACTCACACCATCATTGTAAACACACACACACACACACACACACACACACACACACATCACCCTTAACAACACAACGAGCTTGTTTCGAGTGACGTACTGTTTCATGCATATGTATAAGGTCGAAGCGACGACCAAGACGAGACTCGATAAAAGGCTCCCTTCCTCTTCTTCCTCCTCCTTCTTCTCTTCCATTTCCCCACCCTCCCTCCCCCTCTCTCTCTCTTCCTCCTACTAGTTCACCCGAAGTCGAACTCGGTCCAACAATATACATCTCGTCTAGACGTAGCCAAAGGCCCGTCACTGAGCCACCAGCCTGACGGAAGCGGTGGGGTAGACCGAACGTGTTCCCTCCTGCTGTGGAGGAACGTCTCGCTACATCAGTCGTGAGGTTGGGACGAAGGTCTTGAGATGAGTAGCTGAACAACAGCAACAGGGACGAAGGTCTTTAGAAAACCAGTTCAACATTATCTTGGGAGGATTTAACTTATGGAAAATTTGATATGTAACCTTCGTTGCATTTTTCTCGTAATGCCTAGCATCATATGCAAAGGGAAAATCTCAAAGGTACCTCACTTTTCTAGATTAAACCCCTAAACATCTATTTCTCGCCGAATAACTAATCATTAAGGAACAACAAATTTTAAATCAAGCACCAGAACACGGGCCTAGAGAGGATGATAATATTACATGCACTGGCACCATGCAATAGCATATGATCATGCAGCTCTATATGCACGAACACTTACATGTATTACGCAGCCTGAGCCACCTACGAGCAATCATTCCCACCTGCTCCACAGACCTTCGCACGCGTTCCCTAAAGATTATCTTGCATATTCAAATCGTAAAGTCGAGACAGTATTTGGAGAAATCATTTCTATCTTCCTATCTGTCTATATATATATATATATATATATATATATATATGCGTGTTTGTGTTAGTTTCTGTACAACTGTGATATGATTTTCTTGATAGTTCACGCGAAGAAAGACGGATTCATAAACGACAAAAGATAGTGGAAGAAATTCCCTGTTCCAGTTTATCATATTTTACGACAAGCAAGAAAACATCGAGAGAAAGACACAGACCAAGCCTTGTAGCAAGCATTTAGATCCTAAGTAGACGTAATCGGAAAAGATCTTCCTTTCGTAAAGCCGCTACATGTTGAGAGAGAGAGAGTTTATTACCAGCAAATCGTTATGGAACGGTCGCTCCTGCTTCCTCCTTAGTGCAAGTCAGGTAAGTCGACGGGAGAGACACACTTGTAATACCAAGCCGCCTTTTAAGAGGAGTATAACCTCTACAAGAGACTTATCTTTAAGGAAAAAAAGATCACATATTGCTTTAAAGAATGAAAACTGTACCCCTTTATGTTTATTGTATATATATCATTATACTTAGTCGCCGTCTCCCGCGTCAGCTAGGTAGCGCAAAAGAAACAGTCGAGAAATGGCCCAACCCACCCAAGTACACATGTATACGCCCATACACGCATATATACATATATATACATTTCAACGTATACATACATATACATACACAGACATACATATAAACACATGTACATATTCATACTTTCTGCCTTCATCCATTCTCGTCGCCACCTCGCCGCACATGAAACAGCACATATGTATATATATATATATATATATATATATATATATATATATGTGTGTGTGTGTGTGTGTGTGTGTGTGTGTGTGTGTTTATATACTTTTCCACAGCTGTGGGCGCCTGGCAGAAGCTCTCGCTTTACTCCCGGCGATAATGTACTTGAGATTAATGACCGGAAGCAACATTTTTCATCCTCATGATTAATGCCTTTAGGATGTGGGTGAGGAGGGTTCCGTATGGTACGGGTGTCGTTCATCATGCACTCATACCATATGCTAGATGTACCACAGATGAGAGGGAGAAATAGTGAGGTTGATTATGCATACATTTGATGGCCTGGGCTACGTTTCTGTTCCCCGTATTCAAGAAAACTGTGGTACGAGGCGATAGAGATCTGTTATCTGTCGTCAGTCACTACCCAGATACAATTTCAACATTTTGGTGCATCTTCGTCACACATCACTACACGACCCATCACCCTCATGATCATGGCTTCCTGCATTCCATTCTCTGACATCGTATAGCATCACTTGATCCCCTCCTTTACATCCCCCTCACTCATTCACCTCATCACTCACTAGCTCAATATCCCGAGCTGCGATTCGCGTTCTTCATGAGGAGCTGGTGCCTCCTCTTTACACTCTGAATATACAGCATTCATATAGAAATCTATCTATTTATATTTCTATCTATCTATCAACATATATACATAATCGCTGTTTCCCGCGCCAGGAAACAGACGAAGAATGGCTCATGTAATCATATACACACGTATATATACATAAACGCCCACATACGCAGACATAACATACATACATACATATGTATATATACATACACACACACACATATATATATATATATATATATATATATATATATATATATATTTTTTTTTTTTTTTTGCTTTGTCGCTGTCTCCCGCGTTTGCAAGGTAGCGCAAGGAAACAGACGAAAGAAATGGCCCAACCCGCCCCCATACACATGTATATACATACGTCCACACACGCAAATATACATACCTACACAGCTTTCCATGGTTTACCCCAGACGCTTCACATGCCCTGATTCATTCCACTGACAGCACGTCAACCCCGGTATACCACATCGCTCCAATTCACTCTATTCCTTGCCCTCCTTTCACCCTCCTGCATGTTCAGGCCCCGATCACACAAAATCTTCTTCACTCCATCTTTCCACCTCCAATTTGGTCTCCCTCTTCTCCTCGTTCCCTCCACCTCCGACACATATATCCTCTGGGTCAATCTTTCCTCACTCATTCTCTCCATGTGCCCAAACCATTTCAAAACACCCTCTTCTGCTCTCTCAACCACGCTCTTTTTATTTCCACACATCTCTCTTACCCTTACGTTACTTACTCGATCAAACCACCTCACACCACACATTGTCCTCAAACATCTCATTTCCAGCACATCCATCCTCCTGCGCACCACTCTATCCATAGCCCACGCCTCGCAACCATACAACATTGTTGGAACCACTATTCCTTCAAACATACCCATTTTTGCTTTCCGAGATAATGTTCTCGACTTCCACACATTCTTCAAGGCTCCCAGAATTTTCGCCCCCTCCCCCACCCTATGATCCACTTCCGCTTCCATGGTTCCATCCGCTGCCAGATCCACTCCCAGATATCTAAAACACTTCACTTCCTCCAGTTTTTCTCCATTCAAACTCACCTCCCAATTGACTTGACCCTCAACCCTACTGTACCTAATAACCTTGCTCTTATTCACATTTACTCTTAACTTTCTTCTTTCACACACTTTACCAAACTCAGTCACCAGCTTCTGCAGTTTCTCACATGAATCAGCCACCAGCGCTGTATCATCAGCGAACAACAACTGACTCACTTCCGAAGCTCTCTCATCCCCAACAGACTTCATACTTGCCCCTCTTTCCAAAACTCTTGCATTCACCTCCCTAACAACCCCATCCATAAACAAATTAAACAACCATGGAGACATCACACACCCCTGCCGCAAACCTACATTCACTGAGAACCAATCACTTTCCTCTCTTCCTACACGTACACATGCCTTACATCCTCGATAAAAACTTTTCACTGCTTCTAACAACCTGCTTCCCACACCATATATTCTTAATACCTTCCACAGAGCATCTCTATCAACTCTATCATATGCCTTCTCCAGATCCATAAATGCTACATACAAATCCATTTGCTTTTCTAAGTATTGCTCACATACATTCTTCAAAGCAAACACCTGATCCACACATCCTCTACCACTTCTGAAACCACACTGCTCTTCCCCAATCTGATGCTCTGTACATGCCTTCACCCTCTCAATCAATACCCTCCCATATAATTTACCAGGAATACTCAACAAACTTATACCTCTGTAATTTGAGCACTCACTCTTATCCCCTTTGCCTTTGTACAATGGCACTATGCACGCATTCCGCCAATCCTCAGGCACCTCACCATGAGTCATACATACATTAAATAACCTTACCAACCAGTCAACAATACAGTCACCCCCTTTTTTAATAAATTCCACTGCAATACCATCCAAACCTGCTGGATATAAATATGAAACGTGTTTGTGTAAATTTTTTTCCCTTTGCGAAGTATGAAACCTGTCTTCCCTCTGGTAGTGCTGGAGCAGCACCTTCCTCACAGCCCCAGGGTACATCAACATAATCCTGTGGTGGTGGTGTTCTCCCCGAGGCTTTCCAGGACACGCCCCGCGCACTGCCTGCCTCTCCTTTCAACATTTTAAAACCTTACTCCTTCCGTGTCAGTTGTCACCACCTTTCTCTGGTTACAGGAATGCTGTATTCTAACTTATTCTTATGATATTAGACAGATAATGATGCCGATATATATATATATATATATATATATATATATATATATATATATATATATATATATAAACTGAGATAAATGAATGGAGATATGCACGTGTGAAGATCACCTATTATCATTTCTTTGTAGTTTTTTTATCGTTACTGTAATGATAAGAGATTACGTTAGCGAGGTAACAAAAGGATATTGTGTAACTTACTGTCACACTCACCTTGTGAGCGAGGAGTGAACAAGACTTATGGAGATGTGTTTGCTTTGCCAAGACAGTGTTCAGACGAGAACTTAAGCCACTTATTCTGGTTTTCTGATAACTGTCAATTCATTTATTCTCCTCGTCACTTTCCATCCGTCACCCTACCCCCGTCACTTTCCACCCGTCACTCTACGCCCATCACATTTTACCCGTCACTTTCCACCTGTGACTCTACGCACGTCACTCCCCATCTGTCACTTTCCTCCCGGCACTCTACGCACGTCACACACTCTACCCGTCACTCTCCTCCCGTCTCTGTCCTCTCAAATTACCTTTCACCCATGGCTGTGTTTACTCGTCACAACTCGATCAACACCTGTCACTTGTACAGAGAAAACAAATCACCTAGTACAGGGATCTGTTTGATGACATATTTTCCACTTTCGAAAATACAGAGGAGGTGGGGATGAAAATATTCCAAAATTATGCCACTATAGCATCAATCTCTCTCTCTCGAATGATCACAGAATGTTTTTCGTGTAATATACTACGGATTTTATTAAGCCTTCAAAACATTACCCTCGAAATCCAGAGTACAACCGACCGAGCTGCAGCTGAAAAACAAAAACAAAAAAAAAATATTTTGCCAATTCTTTTTTTTTCATTTTTTGGACTAATATCCTGATGGATCAGCCAGGCTTAGATACTAGCGACACCATAACCACACACGATCACACGGAAGGATTAGAACAGTTTGGTATTATAGAAATCACTGGCAGTGTTGTGGGATAGCATACACAAGTTTAAAAAGGTTTGACGATAGTGGAAAAAAAATGTTAAAGAGAACCTAGAGTTCCCCCTCGAGCGTAAAACTCCCTTCCCCTGTACAGTACAAATAGTTATTTCCAAACGGGTGTCTGCTATACCCTGGTTTCCATTCCTTTATAACAGCACTTGGTATCGTCCTTTGAGGGTAATGCTGTATCTGTAATAGACTTTGAAGTTCTGCTGTTGCTGTCAGTCACAAGCTGTTCATTCAGCTGTAACATGGCACAATCAAGAGAATACAATATATTCTAGGCTATTATTTTCTTTTTCGGTTGAGGGAATTCTTATTAGATCATTACGTAGGGCATATAAGGATATGACTGTGGGATAAAGTGATTCTTGGAATGCATCACAACACGGTAGCTCTTCAGTTCGGGCCTTATCATAGCACTTCACATACAGGGTCATCAAAGATAGCATTCCAAGTCATGTACAAACTTTCCTTAAGAAATTTTTTCTCAAAATAATCACTCTCGTATATGAAAGAACCGCAACTAAAGACTATATTCTTTGAGAGGAGACGGTAAAACGAGCTTGATTTTACTAGTGTCTAGGGCTAGGGGTTCCAGTCATACAAAAAACCTTTGACAATTATGGACTGACTTATGAAAATCTAGTGTTAGTATGTTCCCATAAACAGCTGAATATCAGGAGACACTTTGTTGTTTGTGAAGTGATTACGTACGATAACTATATCAGCTAAGCGTTAATCAAACTGACTGCAGCCAAAGGCTGAAAATATGCAGCAAATGTGCACACAATATTGACAATGGGCCTATAAAAATTGGGGTAATGATGGGGGGAGGATGGGGAAGCTTAAATGGACAGTCTTTACTACATAAATATTGGGTTTGCGATATATTGATTATTGATCATGTTCACAGGGGTTGGGATGTGGTGTTTACGCACCGGTCTGTGAGAGCTCGAGTGGCCTCGCTGCAGTTTTTGTACGATACTGCAACTGGTGGAAGAAGGATCTCATAATGGCAAGAGATAACAAGGGCGGGAGCGGTGGAGTAGTTAGTTTACTCCGGAAGTACAGGATGAAGGTAGAAACTGCTGCACTATCCTGAGTGTGTGTGTGTGTGTGTGTGTGTGTGTATGTGATTACTATTAGCGTTTTACAAGCCATGTCTTTACTAAGGGTAAAAGCTATTACAGTGAATCGTTCTAGGATTCTAGGCATTACATCCAACTGCTCTGTGTTTACATGGGTAAATTTCCTGTACAGATGTGACCAGTGAGAAATGTGGAAGATGATTTTACCACAACAGATGCACTACCCCTCATGACAAAAGTTGGACGCCAGTCAGTTCCCTCACCCTTGTGACTGGCATGATAACGATTCAAATAGTTATTGATCGTGGAATATGTTCCAGGTAGGGTGGGTATGGTCTCTTATGAGGAAGGCTGTTTGCTAGGATTTAGTGATGGTAACCTGAATTTCTACAGTGGTAGATAAGGGAGTTTATAGGAAAGACAAAGAACAGAAGGAAGGATGGTCTCTGACGAGGACAGTACATGGGAAAGACGGAAAAACAGAAGACCTGATGGTCTATAACCAGATTACTTTCTGAAGCACAGCATTACTATCCTAAACCCTACATTTAGATAAGTAGAGAAAGGATAGCAAGGCAAAGAAAAAGATGCATTTCTCGTGTTTCAATTCAAATTTCTTGATTAAATCATTTTTGTCTTCACTTGGTGAAATTTTGCCTTCTAAGTCTTCCTAAAGATATCTATATATAACGGTTATAAAGTAGAATAAAACCTTTGGTATGCTTATGAGGGAAATATATCAATATTGTATACCTGCCCGAAAAGTAGATAAACGAATTTCGATAGGTTAACAATAAATCCAAAATGGATGAATTTTGAATATTGTAGATATTCCTACAAATCTGTCCGAAAGACAACTTTGACAGGAACTATAATTTTCAGAAAGTATTAAAAAGACGAACTCTGTTCTAAATAAATGAGAATTAAAGCGAAAATACGACATTACCTCTGATTTCTTTCTGTTTTCCTTCGTGTGGTTTACGAAACACCTTGGAAGCAAGCGGGACTAAAATCGACCTTAATTCATGTTGGGGAGAGATGCCATACCTCAAAACACACACACACACACACACACACACACATGCGTGAGGCCAGCACAGGGTGGGCTGGCGTCAGGGGTCCGACAGGTCTCCACCAGCTGCCTCTCGGCATCCCTTCCCACTTAGCGGGTGACAGCCAACCAAAGGGACGCACCTTCCTGAAGTCAGTGGACCGTGTGCCCTCGTTCTCCTTCCTCCTCTCTCTTTCTCTCGCTCATATATATATATATATATATATATATATATATATATATATATATATATATATATATATATATATATATATATATATATATGTGTGTGTGTGTGTGTGTGTGTGTGTGTGTGTGTGTGTGTGTGTTCTGGACAATTACATGTTTACCAAATGGCGTCCTAGCTTCGTCTCTTCGATGTATATCAACTGACTTATATTTCTCTCATGTGTCTCCCCTGATAATGTGATTATTACACGAAAGTGCACTTGGGAACTTATCGTGTTTCATTTTCCCAGTGGACTCATAGGAATATATATATATCTCCCCTTTCACTTTCCATCGTCCGTGACAGTTTCACACACTTACACCAGCTGCTCAGTGTGAACCTTCGGGACTAAGTCAACAGAAGACGACAGGCGGAGTAACCAAGTCTTTAAGGAGAGTCTTCAGTTACCGGGTGGATACAAGCTGCCACCTCAGCTAATGCACTTTTTGTGGCAGCCTAAAAGAACGTTGTAAACAAGGTGATTAGCCCTCGACACACGGTTGAACAAAGAGACCCCTTTTGCGAGTTAAAAAGAAGAAAAAAAAAACAAACTCGGAGAACATTACTCAGCTATGGTACCTGAGATAGAAAAAAAAGGAAGTTTCGAAACAATGAATGTATAAGAATGACACTTTCCTAGTCCGATACGAGGCTTTTGTCTCCTCTGTGATGGCGCGACTCATCTGTGAGTGAGGCAGTGAAGAGCCATCATAACTGTGTCAGCGGAGGAGGAAAAGGAATTTAACACCGTGGATCATGCTCGACTGCAGGGCCAATGACCTTGATGCTCCAGCGTCAACAACATGAAAGCATGAAGAGTAAACAGAACTTGGGTAGCGAAATGTCGACAGTTAATTTGATGTGTCCCTGTTAAACGAAACAAAGCACTTTGAAAGATACACACACACACACATACACACAAACACACACACACACACACACGCACACACACGGCGAAAGTTCTGGGAGCGTTGAAAAATGTGTGGAAGTCGAGAACGTTATATTGGAAAGCAAAATTGGTTATGTTTGAAGGAATAATGGTTCCAACAATATTATATGGTTGCGAAGCGTGGACTGTATATATTATATATATATATATATATATATATATATATATATATATATATATATATCCCTGGGGATAGGGGAGAAAGAATGCTTCCCACGTATTCCCTGCGTGTCGTAGAAGGCGACTAAAAGGGGAGGGAGCGGGTGGCTGCAAATCCTCCCCTCTCGTTTTTTTTTTTCAATTTTCCAAAAGAGGGAACAGAGAAGGGGGCCAGGTGAGGATTTTCCCCTAAGGCCCAGTCCTCTGTTCTTAACGCTACCTCGCAAACGCGGGAAATGGCGAATAGTGTTAAAAAAAAATATATATATATTATATATATATATATATATATATATATATATATATATATATATATATATATATATATATATGTGTGTGTGTGTGTGTGTGTGTGTGTGTGTGTATGTGTGTGTGTAAACCTACCAACCAGCAGCTGAGAATTCTCGAGAGTCGTGTCGACTGGGTGACCAAAGACCCAGCGGGACAAATAACCTAGGTCCCTTAAAGCTAAACGAGCAGATGGATCCTTCGGGATATCCCATTGGGTTTGCCTTGGGCTGGATCCTTCAGGGAGAGATTCCCCTGTAACTCACCTGAAGGATGAATGGATCCAACGGGAGTTGCGTTTTCTTAACGTTTACCTAAGGAAAAAGATAAAAGATATCTGCTCAGTGACAGTGTTTTGTATGTGGCTTCGACAGTGAAAGAGAAATCAATCTTCGGTGCTCTCACCACCCGCGTGTCTGGTGGCCAGGAGGAAAACACAGGTAGGCAGACAAGCGTCTCAGGTCCAGGTGATCCAGCCTCTCTCTCTCTCTCTCTCTCTCTCTCTCTCAGGAAACAGCCTCGCCAACCATAAGGTGTATTTACGAAACTCTCGTTGAGAACAAAGTCCAAGAACTATTCCTCATTTCCTGATTCTCTCGTATTTCCCTTGGCTTCGCGTTTTACCCTACTCGAAAAGAATATTCAGCTTACAAACCGTGATCAAAAAAGAAAGACGCTCTGGTGTTCATCTGTTCAAGAAACACAATGGAATACAGGATTAACACTGACTGTGATGAGGCGAAGAGAATTCTGGGATTATAGTGTTCAGAACCCTGGCATCTGATCTTTAACTTACCTGCTAAGTTTGCACAAACACACACACATACACCACCACACACACAACCTGAATGCAAATATAAAAAGCATATGTACACCAGTCAGTCACATACATTTACATATACACAACCACACATGTATCTCATGAACTTTATCAACGTGTAAATAGGCTGAAATGACGTAGGGAAGGGTGGGTAACGCATGGCAGCGCATGAGAGAAAAATCAACATAAACTTGTTTTTTTATCTCAAATTTGGGAGGGTCCAATGTGTCCTCATGATCTGCTGTTTTAGCTTCAGCTTAGTCGGTTATTCCTTCAGCTTGTTATCTTTGAAGCTTAACGTCCAAACATCATCGTAGTCACTCAATTGTTTATGCGGACGCATATTAGCAAGAAGTTTCAGAACATCGCTGACAGAATAATACAGTTCATTCTGGATTTATTTTTTTCTTTCGGTAAGATAAGATTTATCTTGTCTTTTAAAAGTTGAATATATTAGCCGGTGCAATCCCTCTCCCGCTAGCAGCTTCCTGCTGAACTCTGTGCTATGTTTACGCCAGAAATCATCTACCGTGTCTTGATTTTTACATACATCTCTGACAATAATTGCTTTGTCCGTGGTGAACTTTGTTGCTCGGTAAGACAATCTGGGCTGGTTTGTGTCTTTAGTTCACAAAAATACAGAGTTTCATTGATACTGTGATGGAATATTATGGTGATGAATGGAAGAAACACATTTAAAGAGTATTATTCACCTGTCTGCAATAGGCACACTTACCAGGATAGACAGAGATGGAAGCTCACTATATAGACTCGTTTGGCTTAAGATTCATCGTATTGCCATTGTAAGCCATGTTCGTCATGGGAGTTCTGTCGAGAAAAGTTGCTCTTATGCCCCCGTGAAATAATGCTTGGCCATTGGCAATTCATCGGTGAGGTGCAACTTTCTCATATCTGTATCTTTACCAGGAATAGGTTTAAGAACCTAGATATAGACGTTTTTCTCATCAGATTCGACTTACCCCTGCATCCCACCATTCTTAAAGGCAAAGTTGTGACCTCAAAAGTTACCAGATTATTCTCTTTCCTTCCTTTTTTCATCAACTCATTTTGTGAGCTTCTGTCTATCTTTGATTTGCGCCATGACGGCGTCATCTGACGTGGCGTGTATGTAAGCCTTTTCTCGTGTTGATCATCTCTGGTCCCACCATCTTAACTGAAACTTTGCACGAATCATCGATAAATAGTCCATTATCAAGGCTCCTCACTTCATGTTGATCCAACTTCAAATATGATCGTCACAGGTAGAAATGTTCCCTGATGGGTTCTCATCTGTTGTTGTTTATGTGTATACTTCTCGCCTTTTAATCATGTCTTCAGCAAACATTGGGTCAGCTGAACAGATGATGTGCAGCAATGATCTATGCATGTTACCCATAACTGTGCTTCATTCCTTGCCGATAGAGTGTCCAATATGGCAACTACAGGGCAAAAATGTCCTTTGATTGGCCGAAATTTCCAAACCCGTAGAAGGAACCAATGAACAGACTGAACAAAGACTTGGAAGATATGATACATAGATGGACCTCCGTCAAGTGATGCTATGTCGTGCCGATCTGACAACCTATGTGGTCGACACACACTGTCATTACTTCTGATTAGTTAGAAATTCTTTTTTCTTTATTTCTGTACACAATTTTGCCAACTGACCTGAAAATAGAAATAGTTTTTTTTTTTTCTTCAAGTGTATTCATGCATTTGCTGATCTGACATCTAATTTGGCTTCGACAAGGCAAAAATGGTCTCTTCTCGTTGGACATAACTCATCACAATAAATGAAGATTTGATAAAGATTGTTTTATGGACGGTCCTCTAGGATGTTTCCATATTTCAATGCCCATCTGCCATCAGCCGTGGACATTCTAATCCTGTCATGTGTTTAGACTGGCTGAAAATTCAAAATCATTCGAAAAACCTTGGCCAATTCATTTGAAAGTTATCAGAAGTAATGGAGTGAGGGACTTTTTATCAATTCTGTCGTTTCAAAAGCAAAGAAAGTCTTGCCTCTTACGGACCTTTTCATTTAAGTATTTTGGAATTATTGTGTTGGATGAGGGAGGGAGAGGGAGACTCTAGCCCTTGGAACTATACACAGAGATCAGAATCGTTAGGCTCCTTTCATAGCCGTTGATAACAAGGTGAGTGACGCAAGCTCACCTGAGAAACTGGTGTCTGTATTTCGCTCTGGTTTGTGTCCATGTTGCCATTGCAGGCCTGGCCTCGACTGAGGCTCTGTGGCAGTGACTGCATCTCTCTGGCATAAAGCTAATGAATAGTGACA